>NC_136991.1:49559342-49569342 GCF_032717465.1 Coenobita brevimanus | reverse complement strand
CGTACAGGGAAGTAGCTGAGGGATGTGTGTATAACCAGGCAGTTGAGTCGCCGGGTTATATCGGTGCCATCACATGAAGGCGTCCGTCCCCAGCACTTAGTCAGCATGTAGCATTATAAAGCGCTGTGAATAGCAAGGGAGAAAAGTTAAGCACGCATTGCAATATTTTAAGGAAGCAAAATACGGAGAGAGCAAATTATTTCGTGGCCCATATTCCTAAGCGATTTATTACACCTTGCCGTCCTCTTCTGCATTGTATGATTCCTTCCACGATCGCCATACTCTGCACAGATAACATACAGAAGGATATTAACCAGCCATATCCAGAATTAATCGCTAAGGAAGAGGTGTTAGGGACCCTCCTAAACCCGACGAGAATACGAGCCCATGTTTACGAAAGAGTGTGTGTTTAGTTACAAGTTTCATCAGTCCTTCAGCCCCACACATCCTCTTACAGGCTTACCCCCGCCTCCAGTGCTACTGTTATGACTTCATTATGCAGGAGGGGAAAGTTCACACACACACACACACACACACACACACACACACACACACACACACACACACACACACACACACACACACACACACACAACTACGACTACTACTACTACTACTCCTACTCCTACTACTACTACTACTACTACTTTACTACTGATACTACTGTTACTACTACTACTACTACTACTACTACTACTTTTCTTTCAAGATCATCTCCATCCATTTGGAAATAATATTGTGAAGATCAAAACCAGCCTTATTAAAACAGGTCACTACTACTACTACCACCACAACAACAACAACAACAACAGCAACTACTACTACTACTACTACTACTACTATAACTGTGATGTCAACCTTAGTCTTGTCTTCTCCTGTCATATTGTTAACCACTTCCTCGATGACGTTCTTCTTGGTCTGTTGTTGCTTCTTATAAACGATGCCATTCAACTCGAGAGAAACTTTTCGTACAGGAGAGGTAATAGATATAGCCTTCATTAACCCCTTCAATAGCAAGGTACTCTCATAGTCTTTCTTTTTTAATGCAAAGAAGAAGGAACCAAAGGCCAGAAGCCCGTAAGATCGTTCCCTCCAAAACAAAACAAAACAAGATAACAGAAAGCCAAATTCCAGATCCGTTTATATAGAGCTGACCAAGGAATGTGACAGCAGGAAGGAGAAATGAAAGATGAATTAGCAAGCAAACAAGTGACAGGAAACTAAGAAAGAGCGTAGAAAAATTAAAAAGAAAAAAAGGAGGAAGAATAAATGTAGGATAGGAAAAAACTTCACAAGTAGATGGAATATATTTATGTGTAACTAAGTGTGAATGATAAATGGGCAAAAATGAGTGTTATTAAGGAAATGAATACGTGGATAAATATTCGGTATGGAAATAATGAAATAGTAAGATGATAAATTGAGGAAATGGTGTAGATAAAGAAATGCGGAAAGAGTTGGAAGTCAAGTAAAAATAAGTGAAAAATAAATGGGCAATAATGAGTGTTATTAAGGAAATGAATACGTGGATAAATATTCGGTATGGAAATAATGAAATAAGATGATAAATTGAAGAAATGGTGTAGATAAAGAATTGCGTAAAGAATAAAAGGAAGCCAGGTAAAAATGAGTTAAAAGTGGTAATAAATAAACAATAATTATTAAATGAAGCAGTAAGTTACTCAGCGCAAAAATTAATTAATGGAGACGAGAAAAATTGCAGATAAATATGAATGCAGATATGCGTCGAAAACAAAATGTAAACAGGTAAATATAAAAAAGAATGGATAATCAGGTATGTTGGGTGAATGGATGGTGACTAAATGAGAGAGAGAGAGAGAGAGAGAGAGAGTAAATACAAAACACTATTCTGATTTTTTTTTTTCGCGGTAATTTTAAAACAGGTCGGCGTGTATGTATATGTTTTACCATCGTTTTAGCTCGTGTTTTAATTGTGGCGTGGAGATGTTTAGCAGTAACTGAAAAAAATAAATAAATAAACAGGACGATACATCATAATTAAGCGTACAAAAAATAATGGTTTTATATTTAATGTCAATGTTCCCCCGATGTAGTTTTAAATGGCTGTATGTGTATTGTTTATCTGTCTGTCTGTCTGTCTGTCTGTCAGTTTGTATGTCTGTGTATCAGTTTCTCTATCTGTCTGTCTCTATTTCCGTCTTTATTTATACATACATATATATTTACGTACACACATTTCGTTGTGTGTGTGTGTGTGTGTGTGTGTGTGTGTGTGTGTGTGTGTGTGTGTGTGTGTGTGTGTGTGTTTAATTACGTGGGAGACATGCCTGCTGATAAAGAGAAAGTGGTGGAGAAGAAAGTGAAATGAGGGATAAGAGTGAGTAGGTGGCGGGGAGACGTGTGTACGTGTGTGTGTGTGTGTGTGTGTGTGTGTGTGTGTGTGTGTGTGTGTGTGTGTACTGTATGTGTGTGTGTGTGTGTGTGTGTGCTGTTGATGTAGTATGTGATGGAAATGATGGAGATGGCAGAGAGAGAGAGAGAGAGAGAGAGAGAGAGGATGAAACTGCAGATGTGGAAGAATTGATGGAAATGGAAGTGGTGTGAGGGCTAGAGTAAGTGCGTGGGTGAGAGAGAGAGAGGGAGTGAGTGAGTGAGTGAATGAGAGTGAGTGAGAGGATTGTATTTTGATGACAGGAAAATTGGAAAATGTGTTTGGAATGGAATTGGTGAGAGAGCAAGAGCGAGCAAGTGAGTGAAAGGGAGGTACGTGTGTTGCAGAAAAGGAGAGAGAGAGAGAGAGAGAGAGAGAGAGAGAGAGTGAGAGAGAATGCGCGTTGTGACTCACCCACTTGACTGCGCAGGAACACTTCGCATCAGGCTAATACTTCTTCCCGGGAGAGATTGTGTGTGTGTGTGCGTGTGTGTGTGTGTGTGTGTGTGTGAGAGAGAGAGAGAGAGAGAGAGAGAGGGAGAGAGATTGTATATGTGAGCGTTTATGTGCTGTGTGTGTGTGTGTGTGTGTGTGTGTGTGTGTGTGTGTGATTATATAGACATCACCGTTTAGCCATTGCAAGAAGAATCTCTCTCTCTCTCTCTCTCTCTCTCTCTCTCTCTCTCTCTCTCTCTCTCTCTCTCCTCGCAGTTAAAAAAAAAGTTTAACATCTAATCATCCGTCTTAGAAGAAGATTATCAAGCAAAGGCCAAGGTCACAGTGGCTCTCTCTCTCTCTCTCTCTCTCTCTAAATGAAATCTAAAAAAAAAAATAGTTTAGTGAGGTCAGTGAATCGGGAAGGTCACCCCTTGTTCGCTGAAATTCCCTGCTGCAGTGGCTTGTATTATCACCGGATGTAGGTTCTGTTTATTATAATTATGGATACTCTACCCTCGAATGTTTATGTAACTCTATTCTCTTTCTACATATATTTTGACTACGGTGCATAATTTACATATTTTGACTCTAATTTGGATACTTTGACTGCTGTATATTATTTCGATATTTTGACTACAGGTACTGTTTATAATTTAGATTCTTTGACTACAGTAGATAATTTTGATATTTTGAATGCAGTATATAATTTAGATATTTTGACTGCGGTATTATATCCTGTCTCGCCCTCTTGAATGCTGAGTTGTGGTAATAGACTGACACTAGAATACGATGTTAATCACGAAGAAGTGCTATAGAAAGGATGTAGTGCCGTAGAATTGTCCCTTTCTGCCGCTGAGCTACGTGAAATAAGCTGCAAAATGAAAATCTAGGCCAAGTTAAGGTGAACGGAGTATATAGTATTTCAGTGTATTAGATATTTATGTTTAAACTATTCCAAATGTGTTTAGTTTTGTGACGTATTTTGTAATTCTTTTGCCATCTCCAGACGATATTTTTGATCTTAAGATGGATTTTGTAGACCTGGGGACTAGATGCAGTATCCTTTAACCCTTTTATATAAAGCTATTTAACGTAAGCTGAATAAAATCATCCTGAGGCAGTAGGAATAATGACAAAAGTACGTTGTAGGAGTGAAGGGGTTGAGTTATTGTTGTAATGTAAGGAAGAAGGAACCAAAGGCCAGAAATGCTGTCCTGTAATCCACTCGTTCTAAATTATCGATGTATTTAATGTACACAAACAACGCCAGTGTAAATCGTTGTGTGGAGAGCATATCGTGTTGACGCCTCAGCACCGTAGTCGAGGTGGTGTGTTTTGAAGGGGTGGGTATATCTCCAGCCTTTCTGCTTTATTTATTATTGTGAGTGGGTGAGGGAGGGGCAGGGGGGTCGGGGAGAGCAGGTGGAGTGAGAGGGGACGGGGGTGATAGGGGAGGGAAGGTGGAGTGCGAGGGGGAGGGAGGGAAGAGAGAGGGGTGGTGGGTTGAGTGTGGGAAGGTGAGGAGGGGGAGGGGAGGCGATGGAGGAGAGGAGAAGGATGCAGTGAGGAGGGAGAGAAAACGGGGAGTGAGAGGGGAGGGAGGGAAGGAGAGAGGGATGGTGGGTACAATGAAGGAAGGTGAAGACTAGAGGGGAAGAGGAAGAGGAGGAGAAAGGAATGAGAGGGTGAGGTGGTGGAGGAGAGGAAAAAGATGCAGTGAGGAGGGAAAGAGAGAAGGGTAGGGGGGAGGAGGAAGAGAGCGAGAAATAATGGGAGAAAGGCAGGAGGGTGTAGGGGAGAGAGAGAGAAGTCGGGAGGGAGGGCAGGGGAGGGGGGAAAGGGAAATGTGGGAACAATAGGTATGGAGAAGGAAAGAAAAAAGGAGAGAGAGAGAGAGAAGATAGGGAATGGGTTGAGAGATGGAAGAGGGTGAGAGAGACAGTGAGGGGAGATGAAAGAGTCGAGTTTGAGGAGGAGGAAGAGGAGGAGAAGGAGGAGGTGGAGGAGGAGGAAGAAGAGGAGGTAGGGAGGAAGGTCAGTCGTTGAGAGTGTGGAGGATGTGTGGAAAGACGAGATTCAGAAGTGGAGAGAGAGAGAGAGAGAGAGAGAGAGAGAGAGAGAATGATGGGGTTACAAACAGCCTACACACACACACACACACACACACACACACACACACACACTCTCTCTCTCTCTCTCTCTCTCTCTCTCTCATATTTCCTCCTCATACTTCACCACCTTCCTTATCCTTATCTCCTAATACTCATTTCTTATCCCTCCCTCCACAGACTCCTTTCCCCCCCTCATACTTCCTCCCTTTCCTCCTTCCACCCTGATTCTTGTCTCCCCTGATATCCTCCTCCCTCCCTCATCTGTTCCTCCTCATACTCCTCCTCTCCCCTCTTACCCTTGTCCAGCCCTGATACTCTTATGCCGGAATTCTTATTATGGAAGCTCCCTAACACCTCTTCCTTGGCGATTTATTTTTGATATGGCTGGTTAATTCCCTTTTTTACGTTATTTATGCAGAGGATGGTAATATTAGAAGGATCTGTGTAACACAGAAGGGGACAGTAAGATGTAATAAACAAAATAAATCGCTTAGGAAAACGTGTTAGGGGACTTCCTTACTCCACGAGAATATTAGCCCTATTCTCCCACCTCATACCCTCCCCCACTCCTCATCTCTCACCCTTATACTCCCCCCTCTTCAATTTTCCTCTCACTCCCTCATACTCCTCTTCTTCCCTCCCCTTCAGACTCCTCCTCTTCTCTCCTCCTTCCCTTCTCCTCCCCTCATACTTCCGTATCCCCTCATACTACTTCTCTCTCTCCTCATACTTCCATGTCCCCTCATACTATTTCTCTCTTTCCTTATACTTCCCTGTCCCCTCATACTATTTCTCTCTTTCCTTATACTTCCCTGTCCCCTCATACTATTTCTCTCTTTCCTTATACTTCCCTGTCCCCTCATACTATTTCTCTCTCTCCTCATACTTGGGCAGGTTCTTTTTTATTTTTGAGGTGGTGAAACTCTTGAAGTCAAAACTCTTGGGTCTCCACCAGGAAAGTTTGGGTGTGTTTTTAATTCTCGCCTTGAGCACACACACACACACACACACACACACACACACACACACACACACACACACACACACACACACACACACACACACACACACAAAACCGTAGGAAGAAAAAATATCTGAATGATCGTGTTCTGCGTTCGGATCACCTTTCTGTCTCCTCCTTATCCCCCCCACACCCCTTCCCCCTCCCCTCTCCCTCACCCACCACCCACCTCCCTACCCTCCTGCTCCCCTCTCACCTCTCCCCCCTTCTCTCACTCCCCCCCCCCACCCGTAACCTCACTCCACTACACACACACACACACACACACACACACACACACACACACACACACACACACTTCTCAAGTCCTCTTTGCCTTCTCATTCTCCATCGCTCATCATACTCTTCGCTTATACTATTCCTCTCCTCTCCTCGTATCCCCTCCCCCTTCACCCCTCATACTCTTCTTCCCTCATGGTCTTCTCTCTTCCCTCCTTATACTGCTCTCTCTTCCCTCCATATACTCCTCTCTCTTCCCTCCATATACTCCTCTCTCCCTCTCTCTTCCTCCTCATACTTCTCTCTCTTCTCATACCACTCCACTTCTCACCTTATAATCCTCTCTCTTCTTCCTCATACTTCTCTCTCTCCTCATACTATTCCTCTCCTCATACTCCTTCAACACCTCTCCTATTTCTGACGAAGTGAAACTCTCAAGGCGAAAACTGTCAGGGGCGCCAACAGGGAACTTGGGCTAGCTTTTTTTTCCCGCCCAAGTATTTGCAAATTTTAGCCCAAATGAGTTTCTTGGCTAAGGATTGTTTTTTTATATGTAGTTATTTTTTTTTTTTTATCCCTTGTTGGTTTGTGTGTGGGGGGTGATTGTGTGTGTGTCTGGGGGGGGTGATTGTGTGTGTGTGGGGGGTGATTGTGTTTGAGGGGGTGATTATGTGTGTGTGTGTGGGTGGTTGTGTGTGTGTGAGAGAGAGAGAGAGAGAGAGTACCAGTGGATCTACAAGGCCTGGTATGGTACGTGGTGAAGTCCCTTGGTTGCTATATTAAACATTCCTCCCGCGGTTGTTGGGATATACACTCTCTCTCTCTCTCTCTCTCTCTCATACGCTAACCTCTTTTACTCTGTCAACATGTTCCATCTGTAAGTATTTTTACCTGCCCTCCCCATATTTATTTTTTCCTCTCTCTCTCTCTCTCTCTGGGTCCCATTCTAAATGCACTGGATAATACCTAGCACATTTTCATTTGCGATTTAGTTTTCATATTGTTTCTTAATGTTCTCTGGAATATTATTTAAGTAATATTACTGTATTCATGAAATACATTAGTTACGGTATATACAGGAATATTATAAAGGTGTATACTTTAAATAAACCGCCAAGGGAAAAGTGTTGCGAATTCTTATATGGTACTGTACCTAGAATTCGGCCTACTGTCATCATCAGCCCCACTCTGGGAGAAGCCGGTCGGACTGGCAGATTCATTTTGTTTACCTGTAGTCCTTATTTACCTTGCATACCTTGGGATCTGGATTTTACATTGATAGTTGCCTTTTTTGGACGATTTTATTTAATCTGTGAGGGCAATTTTATTTAAATTACATTTTCTTTTAATGTATTTTTTATGTAAGAAAGACTTTTTTTATTTAATCTAGGAAGGCGAGGCGATTTTATTACAATTGGAAAACGATTTTATTTAATCTAGGAGGGCGATTTTATTTAAAGTCAAAGGAACTAGAATTACAGCCATGAGTGATGATGTAGAAAATGACACTATGATGATGTAGAAAATGACACTATGATGATGAAGAAAATGACACTATGATGATAATATTATTGTTAGTGACAGGGTGAGCGGTTGACGCCTGTAGGTCAACTTTAACAGCGGCAGGCGTTAAATTGCACGCGTTGGTAGTGCGTTGAGATGGCGGACGTGCACGCCGCTTGCAACTATATTTACGTTTTTACCTGCTTGCAACTATATCTCTGTTTTTACCTGATTGCAACTATATTTCTGTTTTTTCCTGGTTGCAACTATATCTCTGTTTTTACGTGCTTGCAACTATATCTGTGTTTTGACCTGCTTGCAATTATATATGTTTTTACCTGATTGCAAGTATATTTCTGTTTTTACCTGATTGCAACTATATCTATGTTTTTACCTGATTGCAACTATATCTCTGTTTTTACCTGATTGCAGCTATATCTCTGTTTTTACCTGATTGCAACTATATCTCTGTTTTTACCTGCTTGCAACTATATCTGTGTTTTTACCTGATTGCAACTATATCTATGTTTTTACCTGATTGCAACTATACTGTTTTTACCTGATTGCAACTACATCTCTGTTTTTACCTGATTGCAACTATATCTATGTTTTTACCTGATTGCAACTATATCTATGTTTTTACCTGATTGCAACTATATCTCTGTTTTTACCTGATTGCAACTATACTGTTTATATCTCTGTTTTTAGCTGCTTGCAACTGTATCTCTTTTTATTCCCCTATCTAGGAACTATGACTGTATAACTTATGTGTTTTTTCCTGCTTGTATCTGTGACCGTTTTACTTGCCCTTTTTTTTTTCTTGTTATGTGCTTGCAACTGTGACTTTTATCTGCCTTTTCTGCGTGCAACTATGACTGTCTTTCTGATCTGCTGTTAATTTGCCTTTAACTATGACTGTTTTAACTATGACTCTGTTAACTGCTTGCAACTGTGACTGTTTTATCTGCTGTTTATCTACTTGCAGTTATGACAGCTATCCTTGTTTTACTTACTTTCATTTATATTTGTTATTATACCTGCTTGCAACTATGCCTGTTTGTTTTATCTACTTGTAACTGTGTCTGTCTGTGTTGCCTGCTTCCTGTTACACCTGTTTGTTTGTACCTGCTTCCAGTTATACATGCTTGTTTTACCTACTTCCATATCTATCTCTCATTTGTCCTCCTTGCAAATAACTATTCCTGTCTCTTGCCCCTTAATCATACCTGCACTGTTGCCTGCCTCTCCTGCCTGTCTTACTGTCCTACCTAATTACCTTTCCTCCATCCCCCTCTTCCTTTCTTTCCAGCATCGTCATTCTGCCTATAGTCGGGTTGTTCTTACTTGTCTGAGCCACTACCACTACTAGAATATTAATTTATGAGTGCTTGAATTTCGTAGATATGGCGTAATAATGAGTCTCCTTCATTACTGTACGGTTTTCACTTTAACTTGGCCCAGATTTTCGTTCTTCTGTAGCATTATTTCACGTAGTTCTGTGGCACAAAGAGACAATGCTACTGCTCTATATACTTCCCATAGCAATTTTTTTTTTAACTAGTATCATAATCTAGTGTCAATCTATTCCTGCAGATCTGCATTCAAGATAGAGAGACGGAGATGTTAAGCCAAAGTAGAGTAGAAGGAGTATAATCAAATAGAGCCTCCAATCTGTTCGTATATGTCAATCAAATAAGTGAAAGAGGTTAGGGATTTACTTGAAGTCAGTTCAGTGGTGGTATCATATGTATTTTTTATTTCCCATCGTCTTCTTTTCCTGTCTTTCTCAGCCTCTCCTTCACTTTCCCTACCTTTCTCCTTGCCTGCCCTTGCACTCTGCCATCCTTCTTCCTCCCTTCCTCTTGTCCTGTCTCCCTGCCACTCCTCTTCCTATGCTCCCCTCCTTGCCACATCTATTTTCCCCCTCATTACCACCTCACTTATCCCCCCTTCTCCTCCCCTCCCTCATTTATCCTTCCTCCTCCATCCCTCTTCCCTTTATCTTCCGCCTCCCTCCCCTTCCCTCCCTCTCCCTCTCTCTCTCTTTATTCTACCTTCCCCCTCCCCCTTTCTCATCGCACCTGTCCTCCGGCTATTTGCATTGTTCTTATTAAAAAATCTTTATTCTGCTAATTCTCAGAAAAAGATAATAGAGTACAGGCTTTTATATATATTCACAACGTTAAAATAATAACCCCAGGACAAGAAAAATGCATGAGGATTTTCAGCGAGAAGTGCTGTGAGAATTTTAAAGGAGAGAGAAAAAAATGAGCAAATTTTAAAGATAAGGCGTCA
>NC_136991.1:49551842-49556842 GCF_032717465.1 Coenobita brevimanus | reverse complement strand
TGGAATACAACTTGCCGAGGATAATACAAGCGTCCTGGAAAAAAAATCTATGACATTATATGAAGAAACTGACAATAGAAATGTATATGACTTCTTTCACCTTAACTTTGCCAAGATTTTCGTCTTTTGCAGCTGATTTCGCGTAGCTTAATGACAGAAAAAAGACAGTACTACGGCTCCACATTATTTTCATCGCACTTCCTCGAGACCAGCACCATATTCTAGTATTAATCTGTTATTGCAACGCAGTACCGTATTCAAGATAGAGAGATGCCAGATTTGGGCCCAGTTAGTGTAAAAAGACTATAGTCAAAAGTCAGTGAGTTACAGCCTAGTTATTAGTTTCGCTGCAGTGAGTTTTAATTTACATAAAGCGAGAATGAAACTTAGTGAGGAGAATACACTCATCCTGAAGCTAACCTGGACATTTGATGATTAAAATAAATCTACTTTTGATATATGTTAAAGGTTATTGGTTGAATTACAGTTTCAAGGTTCTGATGCAGTTACTTTTAGCTTCAGTAAAGGCAGAATAAATTTACAGAAGAATATACAGGCTTCTTAGAGATGACTTGGATTTTTTATGAAGAAGTTGACTCTGGAAATGGGTTAGTGAAAGGATCTTCTTCATCACTATACCCAGTCACAAAGAGGTGCTACAGAAAGGATGCACAGCTGTAGTATTATCCTTTTCTAAGATACGTGAAAGAAGCTGCAAAAGGACGAAAAACTGGGCCAAGTTAAAGTGAATAAAGTATAGTTACTACCCCCTCCTACCTGACTACACCTGGCCATCAACTGAGCTAAAAAGGGTTGGGGACTTTTGCCAGGTGAAAGCAAACACACTATGGAGATCCTTCGTAATGTTCAGTAAATTCGTCTTGTAGTATCTTGAGGGAGATGGGATGGAATAGAGAGGTATATGCGAGAGGGTGGTGTAAGTTAGGGGGGAGGACAGCGAAATGGCAGGGGACAGGGCGACATGGAGGCGATTTGTTTGTGGCCACCTCTTACGCGATTAAGGCGCCTGGCTATAGATAGATAGATAGATACCGTGATAAAATTAAAAAGAAAAAAAATACGAAAATACGACATGGGAGTGAGAGTGTCGAGTCACACGATGTAGCAAGTTCTGGTGACGTGCTTTCCTCTCACCAGCATCCGTAATGAAAGATCCGAGTGAGCTTAGGGCGGGTAAGGTCAAGGGTCACGTCGACTACATTTTATTAATATTGTAGGATATCTTACGTGTGTGTGTGTGTGTGTGTGTGTGTGTGTGTGTGTGTGTGTGTTGGGTATATTTGCGTTTCTGTGTATTTGTGTGTGTGTGTGTGTGTGTGTGTGTGTGTGTGTGAGAGAGAGAGAGAGAGAGAGAGAGAGAGAGAGAGGACCGTGCATTATTAATCACGCATGTTATGGCGGTGTCCGGTAATAAATTTTTAATATTACATTTTGGTTCTGTGTGAGGTAAAACATATAGAGTTGGTGCACAAATTAGGGTAGTGTGAGGTAGTACATTTATTTAGCACATATTTTAGGGTATTACATTTATTTAGTACGTACATTAGGGTAGTACTTTGCTGTCTGGTTCAGGGTTATGTGAGACTGGTGAATTGAGAGTGATTGTAGGTAAGAGTAAAAGTAATGATGATTATTATTAGAGAAGGTGACTGTCAGTGTGATATGCTTGTGCTTGAACAGATCTCATACCTTCATTCTACCCTTTTTTCCCAGTTCATCTTCTCTTTCTGTCTCTTCCAATTTCTTCGTTACTATACCCTCTCTCCTTTCTCCTTTTTCCCCTCCTCTCATCGCCTTTTCTCCTCTCTTCTCTATTTTTCCTTCCGGCTCCTCCTTTTCCTTCCTCCTTTCCCTCTTATCCCTTTTCCTCTTCTCGTCCCTCCTCTCTCATCATGTCTTCCCTTCCCCCCCCACTTCCTTTTCTTATCAGTCCATTTTCTGTTTTTTATAATTTCCTTTTCTCTCCTTTCATATTCTCTTCCTTTCTCTCCTCCCTTCTCTTATCTCTTCTTTTTTCCCTTCTCCTTCCCCACCTCCCACCTCTCATCTCTTTTGTGCTCTCATAATATTCTCTTTTCATCCATCTTTCTCTTATCCTCTCTCCCCTCTTAATTCCTCTCCTCTTCTCTCTTCCCCTCTCTTCATCCTTCCTCTCATCTCCTCCTGTCTCCCTCTTTTCATTCCTCTCATCATCTCTTCTCTTCCCTCCTCTCTCCACCTCTCTTCATCCATACTCTCATCTCCTCTCTCCCTCTCTTCATTCCTCTCATTATCTCTTCTCTCTTCTCTTCTCTCCTCTCTTCATCTTTACCCTCATCTCCTCTTTCCCTCTCTTCATTCCTCTCATCATCTCTTCTCTTCCCTTTTCTCTCCTCTCTTCACCTCTCTTCATCCTTACTCTCATCTTCTCTCTCCCTCTCTTCATTCCTTTTTTTCCCCTCTCTTCATCCTTCCTCTCATCTCCTCCTCTCTCCGCTCTTCCCTTCCCTCATTTTCTCTCTGCTCTCCTCTTCTCTCCTTTCCTTTCTCCTCTTCTTCCTTTCCTCGCCTCTCTCTCCCATCGTGTCCCCTCCTATCAAAATGTTATCGCAAGAAAGCCATTACCTTAAGTGTTATTTTGCATTTTCTTCTATTTACTGACCCCACATCCTTCCTCCCACCCACCCCACCCTACACCATCCCGCCCACTCCACCCCATCCCACCCCACCACCCGTCCCACACCAATCCATCCCACCCACCCTTCCTGTCTCTATTTCCTGTCAGCTGTAGTATTTCTAATTGTACACATAATCATCATCAATAGCATCATCATCATCATCATCATCACCATCATTATCATCATCAACATCATTATTATCGTCATCATCATCATCATCATCATCATCATCACCCATCTTGAAATTTTATAAATGGGAAGGGTAGGATGGTAGTGAAGATGATGATAGTAGTAGCGATTATGATAAAGTTTTCCCCTACCTTATTACTGCACCGTAATCTTTATCATTTGCTGACTCTCTCTCCCCTCTCTCTGATCGTCCCCTTCCCTGCCCTTCCCTTCCTCCAACCTTGAGCATTTTATTAAGCCTTTTCCCTTTTCTTACCTTTATCCCCTTTCCTTTATTCATTTTGCTTTATTTCCTTCCTTTATTCATTTTTCCTTTAGCTTCCCTTCATTCATTTTATTTATTCCTCTTCCATTTTTATATTTTCCTTATTTCCTTTCATTTATTCATTTTCTTTATTTAATTCCCTTCTTTCATTTTCTGTGCTTCTTTGACTTAATTTTCCGGTATTTCTTTCCCTTCTTTTCATTGACAATTTAATAATCCTTCCCCCTTTGCTTCTCTCCTTTCTCTTCCCCTCCTCTTCTCTCTTTGCCGTCCTCCCTCTTCCTTTTCTTTCCTCTCCCTTCTTTTTTCTTCCCTTCCTTTCGTTTCCTTTCCATTCTCTTCTTTTCCACTCCCTCCCCTCCCCTCCTCTTTCCTTCCCTACCTTTCCCTTGCCTACCTTTCCTATCATTTTCCACCTCCCTTCGACGTTGTATTAATCTTTCTCGTAATCTCCTCACCATCCTTCACAACCTCTGTGTGTTACCATTTCCTCCTGTATTTTTCCCTCATTTATTTTTTCTATATTTGCTTTCACAGGTGGCTTTCTAAAGGGCATTGTGTCCTTGTACCTGTAGTAGTAGTAGTAGGCATAGTAGTAGTGGCAGTAGTAGTGGTAGTGGTAGTAGTAGTAGTTGTTGTAGTAGGTGTTATTGTTGTTGGGATATTTCTAAGTTGTCCATTGATAGACCCTCCCTTATCCTCTCACCCACCTGCTTCTCTTCCCCTCCTTCCCTGCTTTTCCCCCTCCCTTCCCCTCCATTCCCTCATCTCCTCTCTCTCTCTCTCTTTCTCTCCTCTTTTCCACACCCCTTCCTTTCCATTCCTCCACCTCCTCTCTCCCTGTTTCTCTCCTCTTTCTCCCCCTCCTCTTTATCATCATCATCATCATTATCCTCATCCTTATCATTATCCTCGTCGTCGTCGTCCTCCTCCTCCTCCTCATCATCATCATCATCCTAATCTTCCTCTTCCTCCTCCTCCTCCTCCTCATCATCATCATCATCATCATCATTTAATTTTTTTTTCCCCGCACACAAGAAAAGCCTTACATTCCAAAAATCCTTTCCCTTTGTGACGCCTTCATATTCCAAGAACCTTTCCTTTCCAATAAATTTCACAGTCCACACACCTTCCACTCCACTTTCTTTCTTAATCTAATAACCTTCTCCCTCTTACCCACTCCTGACTATTCCTGGCAGACACTTACTTTTGCTGACACGGTTATTCATGCATTCATACATATATATACAGTCTTTTAAGCTTCCCAGAAAAAAAAATATAAAATGATATATAAATGCATACATACATACATATATAAATGAATACAAGCATATTCATTCATACATGCATTCATACATACATACATACATGAATACATCTATACATTTAAACTTCCTAGAATAATTATAAAAAACAGTCATATATACATACATAGACATACATAAATACGTTCATGTATGCATACGTACATGCATACCGTACGTTTAAGCATCCTTGAATAAGTTTGAGTCATTTTAGAAACAAATGGACGGAATGGCTGGCTTGCAAGTTTAGGGTATGGTTAGGGAGACGTACATATATATTATAGATAGATAGATATAGATATAGATATACACAGACAGACAGAGATAGGACGTTACCAGTGTGGGCGTGTACCATGTGTAAATGCAGCCGATGGAAGGTTTGCCGCCAGGGACTCCGATAAGGCCGAATTGCTTGCAACACAGTTTACCCACGAGAATCACACCACCACCCTTGCATACACACACACACACACACACACACACACACACACACACACACAGAGCCATGTCCAAAAATAAATCGCTAAGGTAAAGGTGTAGAGGTGGTTGGGACTCCCTCACCCG
>NC_136991.1:49539342-49546842 GCF_032717465.1 Coenobita brevimanus | reverse complement strand
CACTGGCTGAGGAGTGGTGACAGGAGAGAGAACGAAGGAGGCAGCTAAGAGGATGACAGAGGAGGAGGGAAGAGATGAGGGTGTGGCGAGGAAGGAGAGATGAGAAAAGAAGGAAGAATGGGAGGGGAGATGGAGAAGCGAGAGAGAGAGAGAAGAGTGAAAGGAGAGGATGTGTAGGTGCAAAGAGGGAGGAAGAAGAGAAGAACAGAAGAAGCAAGGGATGTGAAGGTGTAAGAAGTTCCGAGTAGAGGGAGAGGATAAGAAGCAGAGGGTGTGTCGGTGTGGAAATGTGAAGGTGAGAGAGAGAGAGAGAGAGAGAGGGGAGAAGAGAGGGTGTGAAGAGAAAAGAGAGGATGTAGAGGAGCAAAGAGGATAGAGAAGAAAGGTTGTGCAGAAGAAACTTAAGACTTGAGGGCGCAAGGAGCGGACAAGAGAAGGTAGGAAGAACAGAGAACAAGACCAAGGACACCCCTGGTAGCCGCACGTACTCCAGTTGTATTCACCATCCCAGCAGATCCAAGAATGTGGTTATGGTTTTGGATACACCCCTCAGACACACCCCAGACACACCACAAACAAGTTCCAGATGCACGCCAACACGCTTCACCCTCAACAGACATTCATTGAACTCCACGGTTGCAACTCGCCAGATTTAATCCTTCTGAATGGTATAGTGACAGTCTGTGAATGAATGAGCGACGCAGTGCGGGACACAAACTGGATTTGGCCTCCTCTGTGAGTGTGGCAAAAATAGTAGGAGTGTAAAGGAAGAGGAGAGAATATGAGGAAACAGCGAGAGGAAAAGGCAGTGATCAGATGGAGGAAGTGTGAAGAGAAGGGTAACGGGGACGGGAGAAGGAAGTCGAATTAAAGGATGAGGCGAAAGCATGGGGAGAAACGTAGGCTACTGAGAAGAGGATAGAAGGAATAAGAGATAAACTTTTTTTATGTTGCTGTGTGTTACAAAAAACGGCGACATTTACATGAGCTTCCCATTACCTGTTCATATGCAAACTTGTCCCCATCCCTCCACTCCTCTCTCTCTCTCTCTCTCTCTCTCTCCCTCTCTTCTCTCGTCCCTGCTAAGATTATGTCTCTCCTTAACTGGCCAACACTCGTAAATGTAAGCTGTTGTATGATGTGTGGCCATTTCTTGCTGGGGTACTGTGCTCATGTGTGCATGTGCGTATAAGAGTTTATATAAATATGTATATATCCATCTGTCTTTTTTTTTATGCGAGGAAGAAGGAACCAAAGGCGATGAGCCCGCAATATCTATCTCAAACTATATGTCCATGTGTATCTATATAATCTGCCATTGAAGCATTCATAATTAGGGGGCTTTCCTAAGCTGATTAGAATCGTTTGCAGGTCGCACGAATAGGGTAATAAATAAAGTCACGTTACGGAATAGGTTATGTGCTACCTGAGTCATCGCCATCCCTCTGTTGTGTATCATACCTGACAGGAACTTGCTGTGTGTTTTGCTGATAGGAAGTGGCTGTGTCTTTCAGATTTATTGCAATATAATAGGAAATAAAATGGTACCGTGTTTTAATTAATGGATTATTTATTCACTGTAATTCAGACTTCAGAAAGTGACTTTTTTACAGTCAGTCCACGCAGTAAGTCATTTAACAGAAAACATGTATATATATTCGTGCACTGCTGATTATTTTCCCCGCTGCATTTCAGCTGCGGGAGGGGAAGGTTTAAGCCGAAAAACCTACAAACTTTTCCACGCGTTTCAGTTTTGGTAGATTTTTTTTTCTTTTTTTTTTTGGGGGGGAGGGGTGCTGCTCCCAGATGAAAAGCCGGGGTTCGAACGCGATAGGGCAGACTGCGAGAGTGTGCAGTGTTATTAATGTGTGGAGATAAAAGGTGTGGGAGGAGGCGCGGGAGAGGAGGGGGAGGCAGGAGGAGGGAAAAAATAAGATGGAAAAAATGATGGGAAAAGTTTGTGAATGCAGTTACCGCCCTGTAAAGTAGAATATGAGGAGGAGGAGGAGGAGGAGGAGGAGGAGGAGATATAGAAGTTGATAACGAGTAAGAAAATAAAGAAGAAAAAAGAAAGGAAGGAAAAAAAGGAAAAAAGAAAGCAGGGAAGAAATAGACTTAGAAAAATTATGATAAATGTTTGAGAATGGAGTTGCCTTCCTCCTCAGTAAAGTATGAGGAGGAGGGGATATAGAAGCTGGGCCTGAGTAAGTAAAAATAGGCTAAATAAATAAATAAGTAAAGGAAATAGATAAAATAACTAGTATGAGTTAGAAAGAAGATTGGGAAAAATTTGTGAATGCAGTAACTTCCCTGTAAAGTATGAAGAGGGAGAGCGGGCATAGAAACTGAAAATAGATAAGGAAGAACGCAAATTAGCAAAAAAAAAAAAAAAGAATGAAAAAGAGATGTATATAAACTGAAGGATGGTAAAGGAAAAAACGCGCAATAGGAAAAAATAATAAAAAAAAATTGAATATAGATACGCCCTTGTAAAAAATAAAGAGGGGAGGGGGAGGCATAGAAACCGAACCTGGAAAAGAGGGAGAAAAAAGTAAGGTAGGAAAAAATGTAGGACAAGTTTGTGAATGCAGGTACTCCCCCCCCTCCCCTTCCTCTGTAGAGTTTACCTCCCACCCCTTTTAGAGTTCTTCCCCCCTCCCCCGCCTCGTAGAGTTTACCCTCCTCCCCCGCCCCGTAGAGTTTACCCTCCTCCCCCGCCCCGTAGAGTTTACCACCCCCCTCCCGTCCCGTAGAGTATTGAAGGTTGTTAAATTGAGAGATACAGGAATTACAGAAACTGAACTTCGCTATGGGAAAAAAACTAAGGGAGAAAGAGCTGATGGGAAATGGTTTATGAATGTAACTGTCCTGTGTCGAGCCTAAGAGAGTTGGCGAGTTGCCTTGGATACTGAGCTATACACCTTTCACCTTAACTTGGCCCAGATTTTCGTCCTTGAGCAGTTTATTTCACGTCGCTCAATGGCAAAGGAAGAGTACTACAGCTCTACGTCCTTTCCATGGCACTTCTTCGTGATTAGCAACATATTCTAGTGTTGATCTTTTGTCACACCTCAGCATTCAAGATGGAGGGATGGCATTTTAGGTTTGGTTTGAGTAAAAAGAGTATTGTTACCCCTAAAGCCGATTTTCTGTGGTGAGGAGCTCCCTGTTGCTAGGCACTTTTTTTTAATAGTATTTCTTCTTTGTAAACCTTCTCAGTGTTCCTCTCCCCTGGATAAAGACCGCACCTTGACCACTGTGTGGAGTGGAAAAGAACAGAGAGAGAGAGAGAGAGAGACGGGTGGGACCTCGTACCCACCTTCCCCAAGCTACTATAATTAAACAAATAAACAAACAAACAAACAAACAAGGAACACAAACACCCCAACCAACCTCACCCCATCTTAAAGAATCATAGGGCACAAGATAAGCAGCGTTATTTATTTATTTATTTATTTATTCATTTATAAGGGCGTTATCCTGAGCCGGAATTATGTATACAGTGTTTCTCTTCTGTGGCTGGGAGATGCAATGGCTCCGTTTTCTATGTGGCAGACACGACTGGGGGGGACTTCATTGTTACACCTGACTTTTTTTTTTTCCTGTTCTCTCCTTTTATTTTATCTCTTCTTTATATGTAACTTTATTTTTTTGGGAGGAGGGAGTGTCTTTTGTTTTGCTCTGGTGCGTGAAGTTTTTTGGGTGGTGGTGTGTATGCTTCCTGGTTGCTGGGTGGGATGGGTATTGAGAGAGAGAGAGAGAGAGAGAGAGAGAGAGAGAGAGAGAGAGAGAGAGAGAGAGAGAGAGAGAAGGGGGCAGAGCATGTCGGCAATCAAGGTGTGGAGGAGGCGGGGTTGACAGGGAGAGGCAGCCAGGTGAGCAGGATGTGTGTGTGCGTGAGAGAGAGAGAGAGAGAGAGAGAGAGAGCAGCAATCAAGGTGTGGCCGAGGCAGGGGGGGTGGCAGGGTAAGAGCGCTAAGCTGGGTGAACAGGGTGTCCGTCAGGCTCTCTGTCCTGAGCCATGGCCGTCTCTTATGGCTCAGCTGAGGACAGGGAGGGGGAGGGGAGGGGGAAGAGAGGAAAGAGAAAGAAGGGAACAGGAATTAGGAGAGGAGAGGTAAGGGAGGACGAAAGGTAGGGAATAGGGGGACGGGGAATAAAGGGGGATGGGATGAGGAGGGGGAGAAGAGGAAGGTTAAGAGGGAGGGAAATGACAAGGGAGGGGAGAGGAGGGATAAGGACGGAGAAGGGGCCGAGAATGGGGAGGATGGAAGGAGGCACGTAGCGAATGAGAGTTTGAGTGAGGTAGGGGAAGGGGTGGGAGAACATGAGGAGAAGGGGATATGGAGGAGAAGTAGGGGAAAGTGGAAGAGAAGGAAAGGGAAAGGGTGGGAAGTGAAAAAGTAAGGAAACGGAGGACAGGAGGGCGAAAGACAAGAGGAGGAGGAGGGCAGAAAGGTATGCTGGGGGAGTGACAGGTAGAGGAGGGAAAGGTAAAAGGGGGGTGGGGAGAGTGGAAGGTGAGGGGTGATGGGAGTGTCACACTGTCCTCTCTGATTGCTCCGCCTCACCGACTGGCAGCTACATCCAAGGGACAGTTTTGTGTGTGGCATAGTCCAGATATATATATATATATATATATATATATATATATATATATATATATATATATATATATATATATATAAAACAAGAAAGAACCAAAGGCCGGAAACTAGCAAAAAAGTTGTTCATATTCGGAAAAATGAATGAGCCAAGTTCATGATTCGATAATATCGAAATACCTGGACACGCTGTGCATATTTGATTGGAGGTCAAAAGCAGAGGGAAATACAGAGTGAAGAAGAGAGTTCCAGAGTTGACCAGTCCCATACGTGAATAACTGAGAGTATCGGTAAACTTTTTCATTAGAGATGTGGACAGAAAAGAGGTGAGAGTGCGTTGGTGGCTGGCTGCTGTGTGCCTGCCGTACTGGTGGAGGGATGGCGGTAGACAGTTCAGAAGAGCAGTCACAAATACTTTGATGTGCATTTAATTACATTCTAACCACTGCCAGGCGATTTTTATTCAGCTTACTGATTTGTCGTAATGAAAAGATTATTGAAGCCAAGGGCACGTATTCTCCGAAAGCTCCCCAACACCTCTTCCTAAGCGATTTATTTTCCTTATCATACCTTACCGCCATCTTTGTTACTGTCATTCCAATATCTCCATACTCAGCGTAAACTATGTATAAAACTATATGGGCCAGCCGTATCCGATAATAAATCGGTAAGGAAGAGGTGTTAGGGAGCTTTCTTACTCAATGAGAATAGGAACTTAAACCACCAAATACGTCCTAGTAGAGGTTGAGAGAGAGAGAGAGAGAGAGAGAGAGAGAGAGAGAGAGAGAGAGAGAGAGAGAGAGAGGAGTTGTGGTGTGGTATTTTTGAGGGGCAGATATGTAAATAGAGTGTTGCTTTTGCTGACACTTTGTTTTTACCTTCATGACACCCAGCTGTGTGTGTGTGTGTGTGTGTGTGTGTGTGTGTGTGTGTGAGAGAGAGAGAGAGAGAGAGAGAGAGAGAGAGAGCATGTGCAAGGACGGATCAGGTATGTTTGTTTGTATTCATGTATGTGTGTGTATTTGCAAACGACATGCGAGGATGAACTCTTTTTGACATGAAAGTTTCCAATATGTCGTTTGTCCCGTAGATGCTTATGAAGTAGCTTTGTTGGGAGGGGTGTGTGCAGTGTGAGGGATGGAGAGAGTGTGTGTGGGATGGAGAGAGTGTGTGTGGGATGGAGAGAGTGTGTGTGGGATGGAGAGAGTGTGTGTGGCATGGAGACGAGTGTGTGAGGGATGGTGACGAGTGTGTGAGGGATGGAGAGAGTGTGTGAGGGATGGAGAGAGTGTGTGTGGGATGGAGAGAGTGTGTGAGGGATGGAGAGAGTGTGTGTGGGATGGAGAGAGTGTGTGTGGGATGGAGACAAGTGTGTGAGGGATGGAGAGAGTGTGTGTGGGATGGAGAGAGTGTGTGTGGGATGGAGACGAGTGTGTGAGGGATGGAGACGAGTGTGTGTGGGATGGAGACAAGTGTGTGTGGCATGGAGACGAGTGTGTGAGGGATGGAGAGAGTGTGTGTGGGATGGAGACAGTGTGTGAGGGATGGAGACGACTGTGTGAGGGATGGAGAGAGTGTGTGAGGGATGGAGAGAGTGTGTGAGGGATGGAGACGAGTGTATGAGGGATGGAGAGAGTTTGTGAGGGATGGAGACAAGTGTGTGTGGGATGGAGAGAGTGTGTGTGGGATGGAGACGAGTGTGTGGGATGGAGAGAGTGTGTGTGGGATGGAGACGAGTGTGTGAGGGATGGAGAGAGTGTGTGTGGGATGGAGACGAGTGTGTGAGGTGCGAAAGGTGTGTGGATTGATGTGCGCCCTATTTGACTGCCATTCTTAGAACACCTAATCCTTTTTGTCTTGCGTTTTTGTCTTTGGCTTCTCTCCCTCTGATCCTTCTTTCCTGTTGAATTTTCCTCTTTTTTTTTTCTTCGTCTTCATTTCCACCTGATCCTTCGTGGCTGTCGCATTTTTTTTCTTTTTCTTCGTCGTCTTCTTTCCACGTGATCCTTCTTGTCTGTTGCAGTTTCTTTTTCTTCGCCTCTCTCTCTCTCTCTCTCTCTCTCTCTCTCTCTCTCTCATTTACGATGGAGAATTGCATTAGGCCGTGACACTAACAAAATCAAGAGATGAGAATGCATAACTACGGCGCGCCAGATGTCTGACCCCTGACCTTGATCTTTTAATGTTCTGCACCAAATTATGTGTCAGGTTTGATGAAACTCGGATCAGGCATTCATAGAGTGTTTTAACATAGATACTAATTTAAAAGCAGGCGCTGTCACAGTAACTACTCCTTCAGCATCGACAAGAATAGTAGTAGTAGTAGTAGTAGTAATAATAATAATAATAATAATAATAATAATAATAATAATGATGATGATGATGAGCAGAGATGATATCGGTGAGCAAGTGGAATTTTGGACCTCATTAATACACCCAGACACCTGTGTGAGTTGTTCATTTTTACGTCTGTTTAAAAAAGGTAAGTGAATTGAAAGCATATCCTACATTGGTCGCTTTAGTCCATTACCCCGTGTGTGTGTGTGTGTGTGTGTGTGTGTGTGTGTGTGTGTGTGTGTGTGTGTGTGAGAGAGAGAGAGAGAGAGAGAGAGAGAGAGAGAGAGAGAATTTTTAACCACCGTCAATAGCACAGTGCAAAGTGGTGGTGGCAGGTTCGGTACGGCACTGGAATGGTGGGATTGATGGATGGGGAGGCGCCCTGCACATACCATCACAAAGACATCCCTCACTCTAAAACCAGGTGCCAAAACCAATCTGTGCTGTACGTATTGGCAGCTAAAATTGAGTGTGTGTGTGTGTGTGTGAGGGTTTTTATTGTGAACGTGTGATTGAATACTATACTTCTTTTACTGTGTGTGTGTGTGTGTGTGTGTGT
>NC_136991.1:49531842-49534342 GCF_032717465.1 Coenobita brevimanus | reverse complement strand
TAATGGGATGATGATGATGATGATGATGATGACGACGACAAGTTTTAGCTTCTGCTTTTGTGTTTTTTCCTCTCCTGCTTTGTCGTACGGTACACATCACATTTACAATAATGACTGAGTGTTGATGATAATGATGGTGATTATTAGTATTATTATTAGTATTAGTATTTTGCCTTCAAGCGTTTGTTTTATAGATGAAATACCGGTAAGATATAATGATGATGATGAAGGTAATGATGATGGTTGTGGTATTAGACAAGAAATCCGTAACTCCTAATGAGAGGTGGCGTATGTGAAACCAGGCGGGTGGAGTGCGTAGACTTTATAGTATTTCTCTCGGTTTCACTAAAATAACCTCGAGTTCACCTAAGTAAAAAACCGCGTTGAGGTCATGGAAATAATAAAAAAAATGAAAACCAAAAAGAATTAGTACCGTCAAGCGTGGGGATATCGCCATTATTATTATTATTATTATTATTATTATTATTCACTCTCATCTTAAATGTCATCACTCTCATCTTAAATGTCAGGACCAACTTGCCTAGCCCTGCGCTCCCACGCTCCTCATGGGGCAACGTAGGATTGGATGATGGATGGATTATTATTATTATTATTATTATCATTATTATTATTATCATCGTCATCATTATCATTATATTTCATGATACTCAGCTCCTTCACCTGTTCAATAGACCTCTCCATCAACCAAACCCATCAATCCCCAACCACATAAAATTTCCAAACGCGTCTGAATCAGTGGAAGAATTAACGATACATTCTGAAATAGGAGGGTAAAAAATACGTCCACTCCTGCATGACTGGTGCTGTACAACCAAATTGGCCATCTAGTTAAGGTTTAGTATCGTGTATGCTTTTTTTTTTTCTTTTTTTTGGCGTAATGTCTCTTGCGTTTCCATGGCAACCCACATGACGCCAAATGACCCACGTGACACGTTTTGGGGATGATCACGTTTTTCTAGTTGTGGTGCATGTTGTGATTATTATTATTATTATTATTATTATTATTATTATTATTATTATTATTACGGTATTATTACTATTATTATTGTTGTTATTAGTGTTATTATTATTATTATTATTATTATCATCACTAGAATGCGTGTCTGTGTGTGTTGGTGAGGGTGGGAGGGAGCAACGGTGAGGAACGAAATAAGGATGTAAATACGAGTGGGAGAAGAGTGTGAAAATAGGAGTAAAGGAAGGGTGAGGATGAGGGTGAGGGTGTGTGGGGGGAAAAGTGTATGAATGGTAGTGGAGTGAAAAGGGTGAAGGCAGGGGTAGGGGAAGGGTGGGGATCTGGGTAAGGGGGAGGTGAGGATGAGGCCAGGGTGTAAGCGAACTGAGGGTAGGGTGATGGTGAGAGTGTGGATGGTGGTGAGGAGGACAGTGAAAATACGTGAAGATGAGGTTGGAGTAAGGGAGAGGATGAGGGTGAGGGGGTGAGGGTGAGGTATATGCGTGGTGGGATGGGATTTGCATAAGTAAAGTCCCGCGCTTAGTACGTGATGCGGAGCTAAATGAAGTGCAGGAGCGGAAGATGGTGGGATTTGTCTGACGGAATGTTTGTGTGTGTGTGTGTGTGTGTGTGTGTGTGTGTGTGTGTGTGCATCTTATGTATGCATGTGTTTTATGTATGTCCGTGTGGATGGAAGGATGGAACTGGATGTGCGTGTATGTATATCTGTATGTATGTATGTGTGTATGTATATGTATGTATGTATGAATGTGTGTGTACAGTATGTGTAAGTTTATATGTATGTATATATTACCATGTGTCCAAAAATATGAAGTAGATGAGCTCAGAGAGGCGAGAGAGAATGAAGAAAGTAAGGCAGAAAAGAAAAATATAGAAGAGAGAAAGCAGAGCCGAGCAAGAAAATGTAAATGAGGGAAAAGCGAGGTAGAAAAGGGGAAAGTAGAAAAATCGGAGAGGAACAAGAACTGGAGAGACAGGAAGAAGAGAGAGAGAGAGAGAGAGAGAGGAAGATGCAATCCTTTCCCCCCACCTCCCTTCCCTCCTCTCACGACCGTCTCAAGGAAAACAAAACAGAACAGTCTTGAGTGTATATAGCCTTGGGACCGTATTCTCGTTGGTTAAGGAGACCCCCAAACACCTTTTCCTTCGCGACTTATTTTTGGATATGGATGCTGTATATACTGTATTCTTGTCGGTTAAGGAGGCTTCCAGATACCTTTTCCTTAGCGATTTATTTTTGGATATGGGTGTTTTATATCTCATGTTCTCGTCGGTTAAGGAGACTCCCAAACACCTTTTCCTTAGCGATTTATTTTTGGATATGGGTGCTTAATATCGCTTTGAATGTTATTCATGCAGAGTCAGGCGAGATTGGTGGGATTTAAGTAACACAGAGGAGGACAGTAAGGTGTAATGAACAAACTAAATCGCTTAGAAAAAAGTGTTACGGAGCTTCCTCAGCCGAGTAGAAGTCGAGTCTTAGTCTTTATTTCCTCAGTCGTT
>NC_136991.1:49509342-49526842 GCF_032717465.1 Coenobita brevimanus | reverse complement strand
CATTTTTTCTTGATTTATTTTCTTTACGCCTTTTTTCATTTTTCTCTTGATTTATTTTCTTTACCTCTTTTTTCATTTTTTCTTGATTTATTTTCTTTACCTCTTTTTTCATTTTTTCTTGATTTATTTTCTTTACTCCTTTTTTCATTTTTCTTGATTTATTTTCTTTACTCCTTTTTTCATTTTTTCTTGATTTTCTTTTCCTCATTTTTCATTTTTTTTATTTTCTTCGTCTTTTTTTCATTTTTATTTATTTATTGTCTTTTTTCGTCCTCTCTTTTTTTTCGTTTTTCATCTTGATTTATTATATTATTTTCCTTTTTCCTTCATTTATTTTCTTCTTTTTTCCTCTCATTTTTCTCATTTCTTTTTTCCCTCTTTCATGTTTTTCTTGATATATTTTCTTTTTCCTTTCTCACTTTTTTCATTTTTTCTCTTAATAAATTTTCTTTCTTTTCCTCTTTTTCATTTTTCCTCTTGATTTCTTTTCTTTCCTCTTCCTCTCTCTCTCTTTTTTATTGTTATTTATCTTCTGCTTTTTTTTTTTCCCCCTTTGGTCAGCTTGTGTTTTTATATGTTCCACCTTTTGTCTTTTCTTTCGTCTTTTCTTCGTCGTCTTTCCTCAACCTTCTCCTCCTTCTCCTCCTCATACGCCTCTTCCTTCCTCTTCCTCCTCCTCCTCCTCCTCCTCCTCCTCATTCTTATTTCTTCTTGTTCTTCTCTTCTTCGCTTTCTTCATCGTCTTTCCTCCTCCTCTTCCTCCTCCTCATGGGCTTCTTTCTTCTTCTTCCTTTCTTTTTCTTCATTTTCTTTCTTACATCCTCCTCCTCCTCGTACACTTTTTTCTTCCTTATCTTTTCTTCTTCGTTTTCTTCATCTTTTCCTCCTCCTCCTCCTCCTCCTCTTTGGCACACAGTGGTGGGTGGGCGGAGATCTTAAATTGGTGCGGTGTGGAATAATTTAGAGAGAGAGAGAGAGAGAGAGAGGGAGAGGGAGATGAAAGTGGGAGCGGGAGTAAGAAAAGAGAGGAAAGAGAAAGAAGGAGAGTGGAAAGAGAGGAGAAAGAGAGAGAGAGAGAGAGAGTTAAGAAGGTGGGAGAGGAAGTAAGAAAGAAGAGGAAAGAGAAAGAAGGAGAGTGGAGAGAGAGAGAGAGAGTTATGAAGGTGGGAGAGGAAGTAAGAAATGAGAGGAGAGAGAAATAATGAAAATGTGGATACAGAGAGAGAGAGAGAGAGAGAGAGAGAGAGAGAGAGAAAGAAAGACGAAATACAGGGACGCCAATGTACACATCTTCCGCATCTTGTGTCCATACTTACCTGTACACCTTTACCTACACATTCTTTATTCCATCCCACTTTTTTTTTTTTACCTATTTTACTGCGCCGTGGAATATTTTTGTAATAATGTTTAATATATAGTTTTTAATAGACTGATAGGAGGTTAAAATCTTCTTGTCAGAGTTCATGGATTTTTTTTATAAGTTTTGAGTTTCGTGTTATTATTCAAGTCTTGTCGCAGTTTTTATTTTCTCGCTAAAAACTAAGATTAATATTAAGATGAAAAAATTCTCTTATATTTGAGAGACATATATCAAATACTGAAGTAATTAAGCACATTCACAGTCAAGGTCATGCTTGGAATTTGTTTTGGAAGATAGATAGATAGATAAATAGATAGATAGATGACTTCATGCATTTATTATCACGATGATGTTTGGGCCAAAAATATTTAAAGTTAAATTCCGATCCATAATGATGGAAGATTTTTTTTAACCCCTTAAATACGATGACATGTTGAATTTGGTCCCCTGTTATTATTATTATTATTATTATTATTATTATTATGATATTTTTTTGAGGGAACAATCTTTCGAATTTCTGGCCTTTGGTTCCTTCTTCTTTGCTTAAAAAAATTATTTCAATTATAAGTTTAACCTCATTAGTACGGTGGCTGTTTATTTATTCTGATTATTTTTTTTTTTTATTCGTTTTTAGTATTCATCCTTGAGAATAAAAGGTTAAAGGAGAGAATATGCTTATCCCACAGTTTACCTTTACCCTTTCAGTACGAGGGAGACCGAGGATGAGATGGAGGAATGGGGTGGAGGTATATGAGGGAGGGTTGTGTGAGTAGGAGGGAGGGAAACCTAATGAGAGGGGATGGTGACATGGAGACGATTTGTTTGTGGCCACCGCTTACGGGATTAAGGCGTCTTGCTAGATAGATAGACAGATAGATAGGCAGACGGACAGACAGACAGACAAGCAGATAGACAGATAGATAGATAGATGAGTAGAGATAGGTAAAATGAAAGAAAGATAGCTAAGTAGACAGACAGACAGACAGATAGATAGATAGATAGATACTCATATAGGTAAAATGAAAGAAAGATAGCTAAATAAATAGACAGATAGACAGACAGACAGAGAGATAGGTATGCAGACGGTTTTATTCGGCTGAGGGAAAATCTCGCGTAGTAATAGGGTGAATGGAGACTTTACATTTAACCCCCCCAGTCTCAAAAACACCTCCATGGCTGATGAAAATTGCATAGAGATAACAAGAATAGACTAAAAATAATCTCTCTCTCTCTCTCTCTCTCTAAATAGGTTATAGGGTGGTCCGTAATTTTCACCCTTCTAGAAATTCACTTTGGGGTATCTTGATGTGTTGCGGGGCCGGCACAGTCTGCTGGTATGGGTGTGGCAGGTGGAGCAGGAAATGAGTAAACGATGCAGGGTAGTCAGAGTTAACGCTACCTTGGCTGGGCCGAGTGCAAGTGAAGAGCTATATATGTACCACCCGATGTAATAAATTTAGTTGAGAGGTGCCAAATAATAATAATGATGATGATAATAATAATAATAATAATAATAATAATAATAATCTCTCTCTCTATAATAATAATAATAATAATAATAATAATAATAATAATAACGATAGTAATAATAATGATAATGATAATAATAGTAATAATAATAATAAAATAAATAATGATAATAATAATAACGATAGTAACAACAATAATAATAATAATAATAATAATAATGATCTCCCTTGCTACCTAAATTAACACCGTAAAGAAAACGGGATGTGGTTCTTCAAGGGTGCACTGAGACAGAAGGGAAACACCGACTTGCATTTCCAAGATTTTAAAAAGTTGCTTGCTCTTTTTCTTACTTTCTCTCTATTTCTTTTTTTCTTTCTTTTTTGTGGTTATTTTCTCCTTGGTTATTGGGGACCTGGTGGGCAAGAAATATTACATCGTTAGTGCTGTGGAGATAAGACTTGGAGGCAGGCAGGGAGGAATGAGAGAGAGAGAGAGAGAGAGAGAGAGGATGAGGAGGGTGAAGGTGGGAGAGAGAGTAAGCAGAGAGAGAGAGAGAGAGAGGAGTAAGGAAAGGGAGGAGAGAGAAATAAGGAAAGTGGAAGGAGGGAAGAGTGAGAGAAGAGGTGCGAAGGAGAGTGGAGAATATGAAAGTGGAGGAGGAAGGGAGGAGGAAAGGAGAGAGAGGGGAGGGAAGGTAGAGATAAGAAAGGAGAGAAAGAGAAGGGAAGAGGCGGAGGAATAAGGAAAGAGAGAGAGAGAGAGAGAGAGAGAGAGAGAGAGAGAGAGAGAGAGAGAGAGAGAGAGAGATCGAAGCTATGAAAGGCTAATTGTTACGCATGAAAGGCAAGACGACCCCACACCCCTTCTCTCTCTCTTTCTCTCTCTCTCTCTCTCTCTCTCATTTGCTTCTTTCTGCATTCCTTCATCTCCTGTCTTTCTTCTTCCATATTCCCCATCCTTTCCATCCATCTTCCCTCCTTTCCCTCCATCTTCCCTCCCTTCCCTCCACCTTTCCTCCTTTCCCTCCATCTTCCCTCCTTTCCCTCCATCTTCCCGCAATTTTCTCCTTCTCTCTCCTCCTTCCCCTCCATTTCCGTTTCTCTCACTCTTCCGTTCCCCTTCTCTTTGATGTTGCAGTCAACCCCTCCCTCCCTCCCTTCATTTCCTCCCATTTCTCAGCCTTTCCTCCCATCCCTCACCAGGTCTCTCTCTCTCTCTCTCTCTCTCTCTCTCTACCTACCTACCTACCTACCTACTTTTCAGTTTTTTCTCCATCTGTCTACCTTCTTACCTCTCTATTTGTATGCTTATATTACACACATCTTTTTTTTATTGTGTGTGTGTGTGTGTGTGTGTGTGTGTGTGTGTGTGTGTGTGTGTGTGTGTGTGTGTGTGTGTGTGTGTGTGTTGACTCTTGTCCTGGGTCGACGGGGACGGTCAGCAAGGGGAAGATCGTCTTGTGATTATTGGGTGGGTCCAAAATAGCACTTTGTTTTGTACTTTATAATATTCAGTTTACGCAGTATTTTATCAGCGAGTCCAATGAAGAGCTGGATGAATATGTGTGTGTGTGTGCGTGTGTGTGTGTGTGTGTGTGTGTGTGTGTGTGTGTGTGTGTGTGTGTGTGTGTGTGTGTGTGTGTGTGTGTGTGTGTGATAGGGGTAGCCAGCAGCGTTGTCAGGGGTAGTAAATGTTCCTAAGACTGCGTTTAGTGACAACCTTATGTGGGTAATGACTATGCATGTATTGATGTGTGTGTGTGTGTGTGTGTGTGTGTGTGTGTGTGTGTGTGTGTGTGTGTGTGTGTGTGTGTGTGTTTATGAGAGGTAGTGGACGTTTTACTTATTTATTTAATTATTATTTAATTTTTTAGTTATTTATTTACCATCACCACCACCACTACAACTACTACCACCACCACCACCACCATTACTACTACTACTACTACTTCTACTATGTTGATCATAATGTGGGAGGAAAGTACATTTTGAACAGTCTCTCTCTCTCTCTCTCTCTCTCTGGAAATAAATCAGTAGGTGAGAGGAGAAAGGGCAGCCTGATAACATATATAAATCCCTTCAGATAAAAGAGATATACCTTTGCCTGAATATAGATACAAAAGGATAAGAAATAGATGCCATGGGGCGCTTATCCTCGGTGCTCATCTTCGTAACTTAAGCCTTTGAGACTGTGGCGGGTTTCTTTACGTACCGTCCTGGGAAACAAGGTCACTTTATGATCCAGGTTATCACAGTTACATGTACCTTTCTGAGTGTTACCCAAGATACTTATTTTAACCTATGAACTTGAAGAGATAGGGCAGATAGATAATTACAGACAGACAGACGGGTAGATGATAAATAGATAGATAGATAGATGAATAAATAGATAGATAGATAGATGGATGGATAGATGGGTAGATAGATAGATAGATAGATAGATAGAGATAGAGAGAGAGAGAGAGAGAGAGAGAGAGAGAGAGAGAGAGAGAGAGAGAGAGCAGGGTAAAGAGGAAATTAGTATGAATAAATGAGAGGTGAGGGAGAAAGTCCGTAAAGAGAGAGAGAGAGAGAGAGAGAGGGGGGGGGAAGATTGATGACGATGGATTGAAAACTTGAGAGCGAGAAAAAAAGGGAGAAAGAGAAAGAAAGAAATTGCAGGCGAAACAGTAAACACGAAAACAAAGCAAGAGGCACAAGTAAAGAAGGGAAGTAAAGAAAATAAAAGAATAAATAAAGAATGAGTGAAAGATTAGAGACAGATTAAGGAGAGGAAAAAGAGAGGAAGAGAAGTGAGGGAGGGAGAGGCAAGGCTGGAAGGGAAGAGAGAGAGAGAGAGAGAGTAGATTGGTAGGCTAGGAGACAGTATAAAGACAGGGATTAAGGAAGGAAAGAAGGAAGGAGAGAGAGAGAGCGAGAGTAGATTGGTAGGCTAGGAGACAGTATAGAGAAAGACAGGGATTAAGAAAGGAAAAAGAGAGAGAGAGAGAAGAAGATCGGTAGGCTAGAAAAATAGTATAAAGCAAAACAGAGATTAAGGATTAAAAGAAGGAAGGAGAGAGAGGGAGAGAGAGAGAAAACGATCAGCTGTTCGAGGTAAACAAAGAAAGATGGAGAGGCAAGAAAGAGAACTGGCTGATGATTTATGAGACTACACGAAAAAAGAAAAGAAACGAGAGAGACAGAAAAAAATATGGAGGTGAAGGAGAGGCAGGGACGAATAAAAAAAATAAATAACAGACGAAAATTTGAAGAAAAAAATAAGGTAGGAGAAAGAAAAGTGAGCGAGGGGGAGGAAGTAGGGGAGAAAGGAAGAGGGAGTGACGATTTGTGGGGGCGAGAATTAAGGACGAAGGGGAAGAGGGCGTAAAGGAAAGAAGGAAGGAGGAGAAGGGGGGGTAAAGGAAGGAAGGAGGAGAAGGCGTAAACGAAGGACGAAGGAGGAGGAGAAAGGGGGGTAAAGGAAGGATGAAGGAGGAGAAGGGAGCGTGAAGGAAGGATGAAGGAGCAGGAAGGGGCGTAAAGGAAGGAGGAGGGAGGAGAAGAGGGCGTAAAGGAAGGAAGAAGGAGGAGAAGAGAATGTAAAGGAAGGAAGGAAGGAGGAGAAGAAGGCGTAAAGGAGGGGCGAGGGAGAAGAGGGCGTGAAGGAAAGATGAAGGAGGAGAAGAGGGCATGAAGGAAGGGTGAAGGAGGAGAAAAGGGCGTGAAGGAAAGACGAAGGAGGAGAAGGAGGGCGTATCTGGAGAATCTTGGAAGGGGTGGAGGTGATCATCAACGGTGAGAGGTAAACAAGATCATCCTTCTCTTTGACGTGGGTTACAAGGTAGAAGAAAATATGGCACCGTAGAGGGTGGCACTGAGGAGGCTAGGGTGAGAGAGAGAGAGAGAGAGAGAGAGAGAGACAGAGACAGACAGACAGACAGAGACATATTTGTGTGTCAAAGTTTGTCATAGATACTAACAGACAAGGTATGAACATATGCTGATGTATAGAAAGACATAGAGGTCAGAGAGAGAGAGAGAGAGAGAGAGAGAGAGAGAGAGAGAGAGAGAGACGCAATAAAGTAAGATCATATGCTGGCGTGTAAAAGGACTCGGACCAAAAGCAGTAAGTGTTATAAGAATTCTTACATAGGCCCCACACCAAGGCCCGGATTCTCGTCGGGTAAGGACGCTCCCTAACACCTCTTCCTTACCGATTTATTTTTGGATACGGCTGGCTAATATCACTTTGTGCATCATTAAAGCAGGGTATGGTGGTGTTGGGATGATTTAAGTAACAAAGAATGGAGGCAAGTTGAACAAGCAAAATAAATCGGTTAGGAAGAGGTGTTAGGGAGCCTTCTTAACCCACGAGAAACAGGGCCAGTGTACCTTTAAGATTCTGATTTGCTTTTTTTTTTTTTTTTGCCACTAACTTTTTTGATAAATTGAGAAAAATACATTATAGTGATAGGATGCTTTGTTTATTTTTTTTATTTTTTAATTGGTTGACTTGGCTTTTGGGAAATTTTTGGAGCTAGTGGTTATTGAGGCTAGAGGTACATACATACATACATACATACGAGTACATGCTACACCAAATATACACACACACTGTCAGGTTTACATACATAAAATACACATTCATTCTCTCTCTCTCTCTCTCTCTCTCTCTCTCTCTCTCACGTCGCGTCTGTCACTCACACACCTTTAATTCCGACAACAACAACAATAACAGCGACGTAAAAGGGCCGTGGGGAAAGAGAGAGGTGGAGGGAGGGAGAGGAGAGACAGAAGGAGGAAAAAAAAGAGAGGAAGAGACGGAGGAAAAAGGAGAGAGGGAGGAAAAAGGAGAGGAAGAGACAGGTGAAAAAGGAGAGAGGGAGGAAAAAGAGAGAGAAATGGGAGATGAGAAAGGAGAGAAAGAAGAGGAGGAAGGAGAAAAGGATTGATGGCGGGACGGCAGATTGATTTCTTGGAGATTTATTGAGAGAGAGAGAGAGAGAGAGAGAGAGAGTGAGAGAGAGAGAGAGAGAGAGAGAGAGAGAGAGAGAGAGAGAGAGAGAGAAGGAAGAAGCCATTGAGACAAAAGGTGTTAAAGGTGGTAGATGGAGATGGTGATGGAGTGGTGGTGGTAGGGAGGAGGAGGAGGAGGAGGTGGTGGTGGTGATTGTGGTGGTGGTGGAGGAGGAGGAGGTGGTGGTGGTGGTGGAGGAGGAGGAGGTGGTGGTGGTGGTGGTGGTGGTGGTAGTAGAGTACGAAGCGTGATGATGTGGTGAGGGAGGTTGTGAGTGGGGTGGGGTCGTTGTGATTGTCATGGTGTGGTGGTGGTGTAGTGGTGATGTGGTGGTAGTGGTGTGGTGTGATGGTGGTTGTGTGGTGGTGTTGGTGATGTGGGTGGTAGTGGTGTGGTGTGGTGTGGTGGTGATAGTGATTTGATAGTGGTGTGGTGTGGTGATGTGAGTGGTGGTGGTGTGGTGTGGTGGTGGTAGTGATTTGATAGTGGTGTGGTGTGGTGTGGTGATGTGGGTGGTGGTGGTAGTGGTGGTGGTGGTAGTGATTTGATAGTGGTGTGGTGTGGTGATGTGAGTGGTGGTGGTAGTGATTTGATAGTGGTGTGGTGTGGTGTGGTGTGGTGTGGTGATGCTGGTGGTGGTGGTGTGGTGTGGAGGTGGTAGTGGTGGTGGTGGTAGTGATTTGATAGTGGTGATGTTGGTGGATGGTGTTGATGGTACGGTGTGTGGTGGACTGGTTTTGCAGAGAAGAAAATCGGAAAGAGAGAGGAGAGGGAGGAAGGAGAGAGTCAAAAGAGGGGTAGCATATAAAAGAAACTGGTGATAAAATAGAGAATGCAAAGGTAAAAAAGAGTGAAAAAGGAGAGAGAGAGCGAAAACAAAGAGAGGAAATAAACTGGAGATATAAAAAAGAAGAGAGAGAGAGAGAGAGAGAGAGAGAGAGAGAGAGAGAGAGAGAGAGAGAGAGAGAGATGACTATGGAAAGAAAAAAACAGTGAGAATAATATACAGCAAAAAATAAATAAATAAATAATGATACTAAATACGAATAAATGTAGATAGTAAGAAAGAAAATAAATAGTTGAAAAAATTGATTAGAAAATGTGTATAGAAATCCAAAAAAAAAAAAAAAAATGGCAGGAGAGAGACATATGGAAATGATTCGGAAAGGAATTTGGAAGTTGAGGGTTGAAGAGAGGAGCAAGAAAAAGTTTAGGACAGAAGTTGAGCGAGAGGATGGAAGGTGAGGGAGGAGAAAGGGGGAGAAAAGGAGGAAGGGGAAGAGGGGAAGATTAGGAAGGGAGGAAAGTAGAAAGGGAGGAGAAGATGGACGAAGGAAGGGAAAGATAGATGAAGAAAAAGGGAGAGGTGATGTAGTAAGGAGGAAGTGAGACGATGAAGAAGGTAGCAAACACAGGAGAAGGGAAAGAATGAAAATCAGGAAGGGAAAGAAGTAGGAAGGAAGGGAGAGCATGGAATGAGGAAGGGAAGAAGAAAAAGAGGAAGGGCAGGAATTAGGGAGGAAGGGAGATGATAAGTAGGAAAGTAAGAGAGAAGGAAAATGAGGAAGGGAGAACGTAGGGAGGACTGAGGATAGACTGATAAGAGAGGAAAAGATGGGAAGGGAGATAGGAAAGAAAAGGAGAAAGAGAAGATGGGAAGGAAGAAGAAGAAGAAGAGGGAGAGAGAGAGAGAGAGAGAGAGAGAGAGAGAGAGAGAGGAAGCCTGTTCACCCTAATTGACAATCTTGAAGAGTGAGGGAGAAGGAGGAGGAGGAAGGAGGGGGTATAGGAGGAGGGGGGAGGGAGAGAATGAGGAAGGATGGGAAGAAGAGGAGGAGGAGGGGAAGGAGGAAGGAGGGAGTGCTTGGGGAGGGAAGAGGGGGAGAGTAAGGAAGGGTAGGAGGAAGAGGAGGAAGATAAAATATGGGATGATGGAGAAGGAAGAAGGAATGATAGAAATAAGCAGTAACATAAAAAAGAAATGAGCTGAACAATAAACGGAATGACGGGAAATGAATGAAAGGCAGATTGTGTGGAAATGAACGAGAGAGTGAATGGAGATGAATGAAAGGCAGAATGAATGGATATGAATGGAAATAGAAGATGAAGTGACTGGATGAATGAAAGGCAGAATGTGTGGAATTGAATGAGAGAGTGATTGGAGATGAATGAAAGGCAGAATGAGTGGAAATGAATGAGAGTGAATGGAGATGAATGAAAGGCAGAATGAGTGGAAATGAATGAGAAAGTGAATGGAGATGAATGAAAGGCAGAATGAGTGGAAATGAATGAGAGAGTGAATGGAGATGAATGAGGGATAGAGTGAGTAGAGATGAATGAGAGATAAAATGACGGAAGATAAGAGATTGCATAATATTAATTTAGAGACAAAGAGACTAGAGTTGCCTAAACGATAGAAGGACTGCTGTTGGTTGAGAGAGAGAGAGAGAGAGAGAGAGAGAGAGAGAGAGAGAGAGAGAGAGAGAGAACCTTAGATTAGGAAAAGACAGAGTGGTTTTAGATTAGTAAGTAAAAGAGTGGATTGGGATAAGGGAAAGAAACAAGCTGAGTGAGAAAGAAATTAATTGCAGTATAGTAAGAGATAGAAAGAGTGAAAGTGAGCAAGGGAAATAGTAGGTTTGGAAGGTGAATACGAGACAGAATGAGAAAGAGAATGATTGGAGGCGAAGAAGTGATTGAAAAAGAGAGAGAGAGAGTGAGGGACAGAATGACTGGAGGCGAAAAAGCTTGAAAGAGAGAATGAGAGATGGAATGATAGGAGGTGAAGAAGAGAAAGAAGGGAATGGGGAGCTGCACAAGAAACAGAATGATAGGAGTTAAAAAGAAGCCGAGAAAGAATGAAAAGATGCATAAGAGACAGCATGATTGAAGACGACGAAGAAGAGGAAAGAATGAAGGTGAAAAAGAGAGTGGGAAGATTATCAGAAAATGGAGGGATAAAAAGAGTGAAAAGATAGAAGAGATAGAAAGAAAAATTGCTAATCAAGAAAAAGAGAAGGAGTGTAACAAGAAGAGAGCGGGACAGGTGAGGCAAGACTAATTAAAGAGCAATACAGGTAACAATGCTGGTCGTAACATAACACTCTCGCTACCTAGTTACCGAAAGTGGGCGCTCGTTAGGTGGAGAGAAAGTGCAGTTTGTGGTGTGTGTGTGTGTGTGTGTGAGAGAGAGAGAGAGAGAGAGAGAGAGAGAGAAAATTCCTGTGTGTGTGTGTGTGTGTGTGTGTGTGTGTGTGTGTTGGGATGATACTGGGAGTAGAGGGGAGGGGGACAGAGGCAACGGAGGGTAAATCCAGTTCCTAATTATTAAACGAGCATAGCCTGGCGTAAGATGAAGGCTTTTATTAGAGGGCTTTTCTTAACTGAGCACAGTCTGGCGTAAGATGCAGGCTCAGGATAACAATGGTGGTGTCTAGATATCACTGCGTCAAGATAGCGATTTCAGTATTTGGATTTCACTGTTTCTAAGTAGCGGTGGCAGTGTCTAGATTTCATTACCTCTAGACAGCCATGTCTAGGTTTCATTGCTCTAGACAGCAATAGCAATGTCTAGATTTCACTGCCTCAAGATAGCGATGCTGTTGTCTAGATTTCATTGCCTCTAGACATCAATAATAATCTCTAGATTTCATTGCCTCTAGATAACGATGGCTGTGTCTAAATTTCACTCTCGATAGGACGGGTTCACACTGCACCTCCTAGCTCTCTCACTGCTCCTTGACAGCAAACCTTTGACAACTTTGAGATCTCTGACAGACGCTTACAAGGACGGGCCAAACTCACCTGCCGAGTCTGAAGGAGCGACGACCGCTAGTTATGCTGAGTTTCACGAGAGATCCCACTTAACTTGCTTTGCCTGGGGGGGTTCATCATCATCATCATCATCACCATCATCATCATCATCATCATCATCTGCCACCTCCTCCTCTTTCTCCTCCTCCTCCTCCTCCTCCTCCTCCTCCTCCTCATCATCATCATCATCATCATCATCATCATCATCTAGGAGTGGGGAAGGGTAGTGTCTAAAAAAAGAAATGAAAAACGAAGTACAACATATGGGGAGCTGTAACTGAGAGAGAGAGAGAGAGAGAGAGAGAGAGAGAGACCCAACCTTACCCAAAAACGATGAAGACTGGGCGTCGTAAATAACCCAAGTGAAACCAAGAGTATCGTAAATGAGAGACAAATGACGACAGCTTATCAGTTTGTTTCCGGTGTCGACCTTGATGTCCCCCCCCCCTCCCCGTTCCCGGTCTAGCTGAGAGAGGGAGGAAGGGGGAGGGTTTGAGGGGGTGATTGAGTGCAAGGGAGGTGATTTGAGTGCACGGGGTAAAGGCTGAGTGCATAGGAAGTGGTGAGTGTGAGGGTGGAGGTTGAGTGCAGAGGAGGAGGTTGAGTGTAAGGGAGAGAAGATTGAGTGCAGAGGAGTTTGAGTAAGGGAGAGAAGATTGAGTGCAGAGGAGGAGAAGGTTGAGTGCAGGGATGATGAGATTGAGTGCAGAAGTAAAAATCTAAGATCATGTGAGCATATGAACGGAGGAGTAAAACTTTGAGTGCATGAGTAAGTTTTTGAGTGCATGAGGGACGAGACTGAGTGTAAAGGTATGGTTCTAAGTTCATGAATGTGGAGTTGCGTGCAGTAGTGAGGACCCAGTGACTGGTGTGGAAAGGTGGAGCCTGGTTTTGAGTGCGTGAACGAGAATTTGAGTGCGGTGCTACAGAATGGAATTTGAGTGCAATGCTGTAAGGTGCAATTTGAGTGCAATGATAAAGAGATGAATTTGAGTGCAATGCTATAAGGCTAAATTTGAGTGCAATGCTATAAGGCTAAATTTGAGTGCGGTGCTGTAGAGGGAATTTGAGTGCAATATTGTAGGGTGGAATTTGAATGTGGAATATTGAGTGCAATATTATAGGGTGGAATTTGAGTGTGGAATTTTGAGTGCAGTGCTATAGGGTGGAATTTGAGTGCAATGGGTTAAGAGAGCATGGCAGTATGGAACAATTTATGCTTCCTTGAAATGCATACTAAGCACAGGTAAGGAAGGTCAGGTGGGGAGAGAGAGAGAGAGAGAGAGAGGAGGAGGAGGTAGAGAAATGTGGAGAGGGTGATAGATTGGATGAGGGAAAGAAGAGGAGGAGGAGTACGATAATGGAAACGGAGAGAGGACTGGAAGAGGAAAGAGTGGAAGAAGAGCGGAAGGAGAGGAGAAAAGAAGGGAAGAGAGAGCATAAGGAAACAAGAGTAGAGAAGATTGTGAGTGGAGAGGAAGAATAGTGGCGAGAGGGAGAAGGACTGAAATTAAAGAGATAAGGAGAGGATCAAAGAGAGAGAGAGAGAGAGAGAGAGAGAGAGAGAGAGAGAGAGAGAGAGAGAGAGAGAGAGAGAAGCCGGAAGCCAAGAGTGAAATTGAAAAAACAGAGGATTGGAGATGGAGAGAGAGAGAGGGGGGGGGGAGAGGGCGGGGGAGAGGGAGGTGGAAAAGGAAAGGAGCTTAGAGATTAGGGAGAGAATATAAATGGAAGGGAGATGGCCTGGAAAGAGATAGGAAGGAGGAGATGATTGAAAAGGAAGGGGGGATTGGGGAGCGAAGAGATTATGTCGGGTGTCAGTGAAGAAGTATGGAGTGTGGGTGATTGTGGAGGTGATGAATGAGAGTGTATGAAGTGTGAGTAAGGCAGTATGGAGTGTGACGAGTGTGTGTTATACGTGGGTGAGTGTGGTGGTTATAAATGAGAGTGTATGGAGTGTGAGTAAGGCAGTATGGAGTGTGACGAGTGTGTGTTATACGTGGGTGAGTGTGGTGGTTATAAATGAGAGTGTATGGAGTGTGAGTAAGGGAGTATGAAGTGTGGGTGAGTGTGATGGTTATGAATGAGAGTGTATGGAGTGTGAGTAAGGGAGTATGAAGTGTGGGTGAGTGTGATGGTTATGAATGAGAGTGTATGGAGTGTGAGTGAATGAGTATTGAGAGAGGGTGATTGTATTTATGTTTGAAATAAAAGCGGAGATAATGGGTGTGTTTATGACTTAAGTATACATAAAGTATGATGGAGTGTGAGAGAATGGATTAGTTTGTGTAGAGTGAGTCGGCGGGTTCGGGTGTGCGATGTGGGTGAGCATGAGACAGTGAGTAAGCATGTGTGGAAGTGAGAGTGAGTGAGTAAGCAAGACAGTGGATCTGGGAATATACAGATCGTGAGTGTGGGACAGTGTAATGGGTGTGGGTGTTTAGAGTGTATGAGGTGAAGGTGGAGGGTTCAAGATGTATGAGAATGTGTATGAGGTGAAGGTGGAGGATTGAAGATGTATGGTGTGGTGGTGACGTCTTGAAGGAGGAGAGGTGGTGGTGGTGGTGGTGGTGGTGGAGGAGAGGAAGGCATGATTGTGGGAGAGGTGGACGTGACAGGGGGCTGCCTTGTGTTGACTGAGGGGGTCCTCCTGTGTCCACTCAGCAGTTTGTGTGTGTGTGTGTGTGTGTGTGTTTGTGTGTGTGTGTGTGTGTGTGTGTGTGTGTGTGTGTGTGTGTGTGTGTGTGTGTGTGTGAAGGGAGGGTGGGAAGCAGATGGGGGACATTTCACACGAGAAAATACACTGGAAAATTATTTCACTCCTTTCAGTTTAGCTTGGCCTAAAGTTGCCATCTCTCCATCTTGAATGCTGGTTTGTAATAACAGATTAACGCATGAATATAGTGCCAGTCACGAAGAAGTGCAGTGGAATAGGATGATAGCTGTAGCATTGTCATTTTCTGAACTAAGTGAAATAACTGCAAAAGGACGAAAATCAGGCCCAAGTTAAGGTAAACAGATTACAGGTAAGCAAGGGAGGTATCGTATAAGAAGCGCTTGTTTTGCGTGCCCTAAAAATCGCTAATGGAGCAACACAATCCACACTAGAAATTATTCATTGCCAGACGCCATGTATCCCAAACGGGGTGGCCAAGGCTTAGAGTTAATTGTTTTACAGGGAGGGGCACTAATCCTCCACTAACCCCACTTGACACGAAATAATAATCTGAAAAAGTCGTATCATTAGCAGTCATATCACCTCTCGTCATAATCATCAGTGTTGCATTATTGTATTGTTGTAATCCGATTTTGTAAACACACTGCAGAGCTTGATATGTAGATTCTGACGACGGGAAGTAAATAAACTGGGGATATGACCTGACTTTGTATTTGCAAGTTTGTTCCTTTTTCCCAAATAAATTGATTTTAGTCCCTCTCCCTTTCTCCCCCTGTCTTTCCTCCCCACCCACAGTCTCCTTGCTCCTCGTTTCCCTTTTCTCTCTCTCTTCCCTTCTGTTTCCCTTTCCTCTTCCTCTCCCTCTCTACCCCTATTCTTCCTCCCCACCCACAATCTCCTTTCTTCTCGTCTCCCTTTTCTCACTCTTTCTTTCTATTTTCCTCTCCTTCCCCTCCTCTTCCTCTCTCCCCTTCCAACCCTCTGTTTGCAGTATTGTACTTCCTCTCCCATTCTTCCCCCCCCCATCCAGTCCATCCCCCTCTCCACATCTCTCTCTCTCTCTTATTTCCCTTTCAGTATCACAGAAAATTTTACATATTTTTTCAATAATATTTGAGATAGCACTTTTTCTACCTTAATTTCACCATATATTTCTTTTTCCATTCGACCTTTATTTTCTTTTCATTCTGGTGTATTTGGTATGGGGTATTTTGCTCGTTGATTTTTTTCCTGTATATTTTTTTTAAATGGTCAGTATTTTTTGGTATGATAGCCGTGTGACATTTTTTTATTATCTTTTTTCTGGGTTTGTGTTCGATGACTGAGGTATGTTTGTCCATTAAGCCCACCCTTGTGTGAAAAGCTGGGCCATATCAGTAAAGGAGAGGGCGAAATGGTGGTTATAGGGCGGGGGAGAGGGGTACACACACACATGCGCTCACTCACTCACTCACTCACGCACGCACTCACGCAAAACACACACACACACAGACACACACACAAAGGGAGAGAGAGGGAGAGAGAGAGAGATTAATGTAACAGATTTCATTACTGCCCTAACACGTCACCACATTAGTCACACGTCAGATAACACACACACACACACACACACACACACACACACACACACACACACACACACACACACACACACACACACTTCCTGATGGGCGGGGACTTAGTGCCTGGGAGATGTAACTGGAAATAATAGCCTTAGTAGCGTACCTCATGGCGTCTGAAAGAGTGAAAAGTTTAAGGTACCAATGAGTGAGACTTATTTTTACAGTGTGTGTGTGTGTGTGTGTGTACACAAAAAGGGGAATGTTTTTATGCCCTATGAGAAAACTTGTGCTCTCTAGCTTGTCAAGAAAACCTAGTATCAAGCAGCAGTCTTTTTCCCTGGCAGAGGAAAGGTCCAGGCAGAATAATGCATTTGTCTTAAAACTTTTGTGGTGTGTGCAGTGGAAGCTTTTGTTTTGCCGGGGAAGCTCTTAAGATGCAGACAGCCGCCGCCGCCAGCAATTACCGTCAGCCCCCGCCCCGCTGCACCAGAGCCAGGTCAACAAAGAAGTGACCCCAAGACAGCCGGGGTGTTTTCATCTGACTGAACTGGCCCAGTCCCGCAAAGGCTAATTCGTGGTTCCGTGTGACTAATTTGATGAGCCTTGTTTATGAGTCAGGAATGAGTCTTCTTGGTTGCTAGTCAAATTTACCCCGTTATCTGACTGCATTTGGCCATCCTCTAAGCTGAGAAAGGGTTAGAGATGATTGTTTATGAGTTAGGAATGAGTCTTCTTGGTTACTAGTCCAGCGTCACCGAAGAAGGTCATTAAATCTGCGGTCTTAGTCTACCCTTGTTGCACAGTCTCAGAGAAGGCATTCCTCCGCCGACAAAATTAGTGTTTATTTCTGCTGCCTAATCCGAATCCACCTCAAAATCTAATCAGCTCTTTCTTGACTCACTGCCCACCTGTCTGCCAGATTTAATTGAAATTTGATAATAGCTTTTGAATGTTCTTGCACACACACACACACACACACACACACACACACACACACACACACACACACACACACACACACACACACACACACACACACACACACACACACACACCATCATCATCATCATCATTCTCCACTCACACTCCGTTACCCTGCTCTTTTGACAACCTGCCTCTCTTCCATTTCAGTCACTATCATTCCCCTTAACCACACGCCCCGTTAAATGGGTTCCCGGATGACCAACGCTAACGGGGAGAAGCCTCACACTCTTAATGACCTTCCGTTTACATTCATTCTCTTTTGTTTACACCATTATTTACAGCCATTACCTTTTGTTTACGCCATTATCCTCCACTGTTTTTTGTTAATTTCCTTCGCCACACAAAACAGTTTACCTACGTTCCAGTATCAAAAATGTAAACAGTTAGGAACCAACACTGTAAATTCCGTTTGGTTTACAGTTTTTCCCTCTCTTCTTTACTCCATTATCCTTTTCTGTTTATATCATTATTCTCCACTGTTTTTTGTTAATTTCCTTCGCCACACAAACAGTTATAACCTACGTCCCGATACCAAACTGCAAACAATTAGGAACAAACACTCTAAATCTCGTTTGGTTTACAGTTATTCCTTCTCATGTTTACTCCATTATCCTCTTTTATGCCATTATTCTCCAC
>NC_136991.1:49444342-49499342 GCF_032717465.1 Coenobita brevimanus | reverse complement strand
TCCACTAAAGATCTAAGAATGAATATCTGATCTACACAACCTCTTCCCTTCCTAAAGCCTCCCTGTTCTTCTCCAACTAATTTCTCTGTTCTTTCTCTAACTCTGTCTATAAGTATCCTACCATACACTTTTCCTATTATACTAAGAAGACAAATGCCCCTATAATAATGATAATAATAATAATAATAATGGCACTATCAACACCATCACCAAGAACAACAACAACAACAACAACAACAACAATAATAGTAATAATAATAATAATAATAATAATCATCATCATAATAATACTTTTTTGTGATCATCCAGTCGTGTCCATTATAACGACTACGATAACGACCACCATTACCACAGACAGCAACGATAAGGCGTCAGATAAAGGCCATTTTCTTACCCCCACAGTCTTTACGATGTGAGGGGCTGTGTAATTCTCCTAAGCATATCCTCAGACTTTAGGGGGAACTTTTGTAAACTTTGCCCAAGCTTACTGTAGATTCACCTTTCCACCTGGGGGCTTTGTAGATGGGAGAGAGGGGAGGAAGGGAGAAGGGGAGATGGAGGGAGAAAAGGGGAGAGAAAAAGGGAGAGAGAGAGAGGGAGAGAGAGAGAGAGAGAGAGAGAGAGAGATTTTGCCTCTCTTTCTCCTCATTCCATTTGTTTTTATCCTTTGTTCTTCTGTAATTCTATCTCTTTGTTCGCCTTCTCATTGTGTTAATTGCATCATCTGAATTCTCTCTGTCTGTCTGCGTGTCTGTCTGTCTGTCTGTCTCTCTGTCTGTCTGTCTCTCTCTCTGACTCAGACCCCCTCCACTTCATCTCCCCTTCTTTCCCCTTCCCATCTTCCCCCTCCCTTCTCTTCCTTTCTACCGTGCTTCCTCCTCCCCCTCTACCCCCTCCTTTACCTCACTGCTCCCTGCTTTCCTCTCATTTACTTCCCTTTTCTACCATTCTCCTCTACATTCATTTGTTCCCTTTATTCTTCCCTACCTTCTTCCCTTCATGCTCTCCCTCCCCATCCCTTCCCTCTCCCATCTACCTCCCCTTACCTTTTTGTCCCGTCCTTTCCTCTCCTCCCTTTCCTACCATTACTCTGTAACTACTTCCCTTCATACTCCTTCTCTTTCTTTCTCCTCTTCCTTCCTCCCTCCATGTTCCCCCATACTCCTTGCCTTTCTTTCTCCTCTACCTTCCCTCCATGCTCCCCCTCCCCATTCCTTTCCCTCTCTCCTTGCCTCCCCCATACCACCTCCTTGGGGGGTGGGGTGAGGGGGTAAGGGGGCAGATACCTCTAGAATTAGCTCCAATCGATCCTTATTATTCTTAGGTTTTAAGTGCTTTCAGGACTAAGCGTATTCGAAGAAGGGAAGGTTTATGTATGCACTGAGTTCGTGGACATCTTTCTTTATTCAGTAATTTGTCTGCCTGCCTGCCTGTCTGTCTGTCTGTCTGTCTGTCTGTCTGTCTGTCTGTCTCTCTCTAGCAGCTAGTTCCTTGACATTTAACTGACTGTCTATCTATCCGTCTATCTGTCAGTCTGTTATGTTATCTCTATCTCTATTCTGTTTATCTATATACTAAGACTAAAATATGGTGCTAGTCACGAAAAAGTGCTGTGTAAAGGATGTAGAGCTGTAGCACTGTCATTTTCCGCCACCGAGCCACGTGAAATAAGCTACAAAAGGACGAAAATCTGGGCCAAGTTAAGGTGAAAGGAGCATAGCAGAGGTCATTCCTAACTCCATTTACTCTCTTGGTGGCAGAAAATAATATGTAAAAATATATTCCACTTCCATATTGAAGGTGATGAAGTAATTTGTCTTGTTATTACCTTTGAAAGACGTCATTAAGGTGTAATTACTCCCACTCAGGTGCATTAACGTAATTAGTGTCGTTTTTAAAGGTAATTATTCTGATTAACTTGAACCTGCATGCAGTTCTCTCTCTCTCTCTCTCTCTCTCTCTCTCTCTCTCTCTCTCTCTCTCATTTACTGATTACATACGAACCTGTGATGCCCTTTATTCTCGTCGAGTAAGAAAACTCCCTAACATCTTTTCCTAAGCGATTTATTTTGCATATTACACCCTATTGTCCTATTCTGTGCATATGAGTCCTTGTAACATCGCCTAAAAACCGTCTGAAAGAAACCTGAAAACCGTCTGAAAGATATCTGAAACTCGTCTGAAAGAATCTTGAATACCGTCTGAAAGAACATGAAAACCGTCTGAAAGAAACCCGAAAACCGTTGGAAAGAAATCTGAAAACCGTCTGAAAAAAACCTGAAAACCGTTGGAAAGAAATCTGAAAACCGTCTGAAACCTGGAAACCGTCTGAAACCTGGAAACCGTCTGAAAGAAACATGAGAACCGTCTGAAAGAAATCTGAAAACCGTCTGAAAGAAACATGAAAACCGCCTGAAACCTGAAAACCGTCTGAAAGAAACCTGAAAACCGTCTGAAAAAACCTGAAAACCGCCTGGAAAACCGTCTGAAAAACCGTCTGACGTGCATATAGATAAATAAATAAATCCATTGTCGCACTGAAGGGGTGGCCTAGGGTGGGAAGGGCTCACAAATAGAAGTAGGAAGTGATTAAAGTGGAGATGGTGATAGTATTTTTATTTTTTTTGCTCTGATAGTAAAGATACCATAGATATTTTTGGTGCTGTGGGAAAGAGCGTGGTGTATGGACTCTCTGTCTGTCTGTCTCTCTCTCACTCTCTCGTGTATCATCCGTAACTAAGGGGTCAGCAAATACAAGAGCACGATAGGTCAGTGCAGAGGGGCGGGGTCTTGCTGACGTGTGTGTGTGTGTGTGTGTGTGTGTGTGTGTGTGTGTGTGTGTGAGAGAGAGAGAGAGAGAGAGAGAGAGAGAGAGAGAGGGAGAGAGAGGTATGTGTAGCATGTGTATGAGGTTGCTATGTGACTGGGGATACGAGCTGTGTGTGGTGTGTGTGTGTGTGTGTGTGTGTGTGTGTGTGTGTGTGTGTGTGTGTAGGCGGGGAGGTATATGTATGAGGTGTGTAAGACAAGTATTTTGTATTTGTACGAGAAAAGAACAGTAGATGTGAAAAAGATGTGAGAGATGGGTATGTGAAGAGGATATTAAAATTATATCTAACAAAGGCATGAATAGGAAATGTGAAATAGGTATGTGAAGGAGGTAAATAGGCAAATATTGGAGCAGTATTGATGGCAGGTGTGGTAGGGTAGGTAGGTGAAGCAGGTGTGTGAGGCAGGCGTGTGGGGATGGTATGGAGGGAAGATATGATGTTGTTGATGTTGTTGGTGGTGGTAGTGGTGGTGGTGGTAGTGATGGTGGCGGTGGTGATGGTGGTGGTGGTGATGGTGGTGGTGGTGATGGTGCTGTTGGTTTTGTTGTTTTTGGTGGTGGTGGTGGTGCTGGTGTTTTTGTTGTTGTTGGTGGTGGTAGTGGTCGTGGTTTTGTTGGTGATGATGATGTTTTTGGTGGTGGTGGTGGTGCTGGTGTTTTTGTTGTTGGTGGTGGTAGTGGTGGTGGTTTTGTTGGTGCTGATGATGTTTTTGGTGGTGTTGCTGGTGTTGTTGTTGGTGGTGGTGGTGGTGTTGTGATGTTGCTTTTGGTGGTTTTGCTGTTGTTTTTATTAACCGCGATCTCTCTGGCCGAGCAGACCCGTCGACCACAGGTCAGCAACTGCATCTGTGGGACCGTCCTACAGATACAGTACAGTGTATACACCGTATAGGGATCCGTTGCCCTCTTGTGGCAGACAACGCCTCGCTAAAGTCGGACCAGGATTTTTCTCATGGTGAGGTGCAGGGAAATAAGAGTAGTTTTGGCTCCTGGGTGGACGCTACAGATGCTTTGCTCCACCCAGTGTACACCGTGCCACCGCGTGTAGGCTCCTTGTCAGTACCAGGGCAGACAGGTGAAGCAGGTGTGAAGGACAAATATATGAGGCAGGTGCATGGGTCTGGTGTGCGGAATAAGCCAGCGCGAATAAAGTGAGGCAGGAGTGCATTGTGAGAGGCGTGGAAGGAGGAAGTGCGGCGCAGGTGTGTCAGGTAGGTATTTAACGTAGGTGTGAGGTAGATGCAAGGCAGGGGTGAGGTAGATGCAAGGCAGGGGTGAGGTAGATGCAAGACAGGGGTGAGAGAGAGGTCAGACAAGTGTGAGACAGGTGCAGGGTAGGTGTGAGATATATGCTAAGTAGGTTTGAGGTAGGAGTACGGTAGATATAAAGTAGATACAGGGTAGAGAGAGGCAGAGATCAGGCAGGTGTGGGGTAGGTGCGAAGTATGAGTTAAGTATAAGGTATAAGTGAATGAAATATATGAGTCAGGACGCAATATTACGGTGTGTGGGGATGGTTAGTGAGGAGAGAAGAGGGTGTGCAGCATAGTGTAAGTCTGATGAAGGTGAAACATGGACAGGTGTGCGAGGCAGGTGTGGTGGGTAGCTCTGCGAAGGAAATGTTATACCAGTGCAAGGAAGGTGTATAATAGGGGTGTGTGATGCAGATGTGTGGGGTAGGTGTGTGAGGCAAGTGTGTGGGGTCGGTGTGTGAGGCAGGTGTGGTGGGCAGGTGTGTGAAGCAAGTGAGTGGGGTAGGTGTGTGATTCAGGTGTATGTGAAGCTGGTGTGTCAGGTGTGTCCATGTGTGTGAGGAAGGCGTGATGCGGGTGTATGATGCAGGTGTGTGAGGCAGGTGTGTGGGGTAGCGTTGCGTCCTTTCATCTTCCCTTTAAGGCTGACACGTGCATCTACTGATTCCTGGTCCCGCGCTAAGGTCATAGGTCGCCACGCTGACTCACCTCACCACACTGACTCACCATACTCATTAATCTCATTCACTGACTCACCTGCCACACTGATTCACCACCATACTGACTCATTATCACACTGATTCACCATACTCACTAATCTCATTCACTGACTCACCTGCCATACTGATTCACCACCATACTGACTCCTTATCACAGTGACTCATCATCCCTCAACACCGAGTCACACCCCCACATTGACTCAACATACTAACCTCTTTCACTAAGCATCACACTGACTTGGCCATCACACTGACTAAACCACTGCATTGACTCGGCTCTCACAGTGACTTTCCACCGTACTGATTCACCCTCATACTTACTTGATAACCACACTAATTTAGGCACCACACTTACATTTTGCCACACTGACTTTCTGTAAGTTATCAGGAGACACACAACAAACAGAGGTCATGTATACGCCTAGTAGTAGTTGGAATACACGTTTACTATCCTTCTCCTCCCCATCATCATCAACCACCACCACGACCACCACCACCATCATCACACCCCATGCCCCTCTGATAAATGATGTGGGTAGGATAAACTATCAATCAAAGGAAAACTCCAGAACAGAACCATCTCCATCGTATCCAGTGGGCCACACATTCATTTACTCATCATTCAAGCCTTGGAACTTTAACCTGACCCTGTGACTTTGAACTTTGACCTATTCTAAAATATAATAGGTCAGCTTCTTGGCTCTCCCTCTATCCCTCTTTCGCATTTAGTTAACGTCGGATGAAAAATGTTTGTTATTACGTTCACACACACACACACACACACACACACACACACACACACACACACACACACACACACACACACACACACACACACACACACACACACACTCTCTCTCTCTCTCTCTCTCTCTCTCTCTCGTCTCACCTGTCTGCCTAATGATCCTTACCTGTCACACTCAACTTCTGTATCCTACCACTCCCCATCTTCATCTACAAGGCAGCATAGATCCCCAGTTGTTATTATTACGGTATTATTATTATTATTATTATTATTATTATTTCTCTCTCTCTCTCTTTCTCTCTCTCTCTCTCTCCTTTCTTCCAATTTCTTTTCTTTCGTCTTCACAGCATTTACATCCTTATCTTTCATCCCTAGGGCGGCACCTTCTGTTTTATATCACTGTTTTCTCCACACAACATTTTTATTTTATTTTATTTTAATTATTTTTTACTGAGCACTGCCTTTTGCTGACACATCTCTCTTCTAGCTGACATTATTTGACTGACATCTTTCTCTGCTTTTGATGTATGTCCCTTACCTGACGTCTCAGCTGATACAGGTAATAATTGTTTAACACCTTTCGTAAACGGACACCCTGGTAATAGTTGACACCTTAATTATAGATGACACCTTTATGATAGTTGACACCTGCGTAATTATAGTTGACACCTCCATCCACACTCCTTCCTGACAATTCCATCCATCCTGTCTACTGTCCACTTGTTCATCCTGCCGTCCCATCCACTTTGTTCATTCTACCATCCATCCACCCTGTTCATCCTACCAATCTACCCGCCCTGTTCATCCTAACATCCATCCACCTTGTTCATCCTACCATCCATCCACCCTGTGCATTCTACCATCCATCCTCTCTATTCATCCTGTCATCCCATTTACTCTGTTCATCCTACCATCCCATCCACCCTGTTCATCATTCCATCCTCTCTATTCATCCTGTCATCCCATCCACCCTGTTCATCCTAACATCCATCCATCCTGTTCAACCTAGCATCCATCCACTCTGTCCATCCTACACCCCATCCACTCATCCACTCCATCCAACGTGTTTACCTCCACCTCTTGTTTCCCCAAATCCACCTTCCATTTGCCTTGCTGATTTTCCAGGTGGGTTAATTTGTGGATGGATGTTTGTTTGACTCTTCGCACCCTCCGTCCTCAGAGTTCCATCCTAGTTACCCATCCTGCAGTTCTCTTCTACTCTTCCATCCTAGCTTTTCTATCCTGCCTTTTAACATTCAACCGCTCAGTTTTGCTCTTTCTTTTCTATTCCAAATTCCTTTTCTTTCTCCTTATTTTTCATTCCTCGTCTCAGTTTTTTCCTCCCTCTTTTCCATCCCACTTTTTCCCATTCCATCTCTCAATTCTTGCTCCCTCCTCTCCATTTTTTTGCCATTCTACCTCTTCTACCACTCCACCTTTCTAGTCTACCTCTTCTACCACTCCACCTCACTAGTCTACCTCTTCTACCACTCCACCTTTATTCTGCCTCGTCTACCACTCCTCCATTTTTCCATTATACCTCTTCTGCCACTCCACCTCCCATGTACCTTCATAATCTACCTCTTCCACCATTCCACCTCTCGCTAATCTACCTCATTTCTTCCTATTTATTTGCTCCTATTCTGCTTCTAAATCATTCTACCTGGCCCGCTTCTCGCCCATCTACCTGTCTACCCCACCTGTTGATTGACGTACCTAATTAGTGTTGCACAGGTGGAGTGGCAAGATGGCTGCCAAGTGGTTACCTGGATGGAGAAGCTGAGGGTGGAGGGATAACGAGGTGCTCTAGGATAAATATTCATGTTTTATTTGGCTTTATTTTTTACCTCTACTTGCATAAAGGCCTCCTTCGGCGGCCTCCGTTCGATGTCAAAATGCCAGAAATGAGTTTAGCTTGGGAACCGGTGGCCCGATTGGATTGGAAATTGTTTTAGTCTTCAAGTTAGAGCATTTTAACGGTATATTGCTCTAACCAAAACAGCGCTACGCTGCGTCGTTTTTGCAGTGTATTACGGTAACAAACAAACCAACAAACATACAGAATTCGGATCATTATGATATAGATTTAATATATATTTTGTTTGTAGTTATTCTCGTTTATTTGATTATCTTCCTCTAAGTCTCTCTCTCTCTCTCTCTCTCTCTCTCTCTCTCTCTCTCTCTCTCTCTTCCTACCTACCTACCTACCCACCCACGTACCTACCTACCTACCTACCTACCTACCTACCTACCTGTCTACCTACCTACCTACCTACCTACCTACCTACCTACCTGTCTACCTACCTACCAACCAACCAACCTACCTACCTACCTACCTACCTACCTACCTGTCTACCTACCTACCTACCTACCTACCTACCTACCTGCCTGCCTACCTACCTGCTTGTCTCCCATTTTATCATTTTCTCTCCCCTCCTCATTTTTACCTTCCTTCCCCTTCCCCTTTTCCTCATTATTCCAATCTCCTCTCATTCTCTCTCTCTCTCTCTCTCTCTCTCTCTCTCTCTCTCTCTCTCTCTCTCTCTCTCTCTTATGGTTTCTCCCGTCCCACTTACTTTTGTTGTCTTGTCTTTTTTTGTCTTTTTTTTACCTTCATTTTCTTTTCCGATTTCGTTTTCTTTGTTTTACTTCATTTTCTTTTTCCTGTTTTCTGTTCTTTTTCTCACTTCTCATTTCGTGTAGTGTACCTGTAGGACGACCCCACAGAGGCAATTGCTTGTCTGTGGTTGACGAGTCTGCTCGGCTAAATAGACCGGGATTAAGCATCAGTATCATCTTCATCATCATCAACAACAACAGCTACTACTACTACTACTACTACTACTACTACTACTATTACGATTACCACCACCACCACCACCACTACTACTACTACTACTACTACTACTACTCTACCAGGGGGCTCTCATAGCTGCTTAAAATCATTGGAGGGGGGGAAACTGCAGGAAATCAAGTGTAATAAGTGTACTAATTCTTACAGGATTTGGTGCTTGCTAAAGGTGTAGTTTTTTCTCTCTCTTTATTCTCTCTCTCTCTCTCTCTCTCTCTCTCTCTCTAATTTCCCAGTTCTTTTGTTCACTCGGGTCTGACTGTAATTCCTGTCAACATTTTTCTCTTCATTTCACTGTTTTTTGTCTTTGTTTCGGTTAAATTTTTACCAGTTTCTCTCACTTCATTTAGTCTTTCCTCCCACTTTCTTTTCCTTTCATTCTTTCTGTGTCCCTTCCTCCCCTCCTTCTTTCCTCCCCTCCTTCCCTCTTTCTTTCCTTCCACCCTTTCTTTCCTTCCACCCTTTCTTTCTTTGCTTCCTTCCATCCTTCATTTCTTCTTTCTTTCCTTCCACCCTTTCTTTCTTTGTTCCTTCCTTCCTTCCTTCCATCCATCCTTCCTTCCTTCCCTCTTTCTTTCCCTCTACCCGTTTCTTTCTTTGTTTCTTCCATCCTTCCTACCTTCATTCCCTCTCTCTTTCCTTCCACTTTTTTTTTTTGTGTGTGTTCCTTCCTTCCCTCCATCCTTCTTTCCTACCTTCCTTCCCCTTTTATTTCCTTCTACCTTTTTTTTTTCTTTGTTCCTGCCTTCCATTCTTCTTTCCTTCCTTCCTTCCTTCCCTCCCTCTTTCTTTCCTTCCACCCTTTTTTGCTTTGTTCCATCCATCCTTCTTTCCTTCCTTCCTTTCTTCCCTCTTTCTTTCCTTCCATCCTTTCCTTCTTTCATTCCTTTTCGTATATTCAGTTCTTACAGTGAATGTGATACAGGAGGGGGGCGCCTTCACGTGGTGGCACTGATATAGCCGGGTGTTTCCGCTGCCTGGTTATGAAAAACATCCCTCATCTTCCTCCCTATCTCCCGAAAGGGCGATGGTGGCCCGCAGGAGATAGTCTACTTCAGTTCACCTGTCCACCCGGTTCACTGCTTTGGGTTTTAAGTGATGTAGAGGTTCCTAACGCTTTCTACTTAGTGACTCATTCTGCACGTTACCCTGTGATTGGATGATGACCCAACACCTCCTCCTGAGCGATTTATTTTACACGTTACACCGCGATGTTCTCATGTATGTTGTATGTGGATGTTGTAGAGTTGATGTTTAGGAGATATACCCAAAAATACACACGCATACATACACACACACACACACACACACACACACACACACACACACACACACACACACACACACACACACACAATACAGGCCTTTTACACTAACTTGGCCCAGATTTTCGTCCTTTTGTAGCTTATTTCACACAACTCACTGACAAAAAAAAAAAAAAAAAAAAGTGTCATGGCTCTCCCGTCTTTCCACCGCACTTCTTCATGACTAGCATAAATTTTTAGTATTAATCTTGTGTTACAGCTTAGCACTCAAGTTGGAGAGACGGCAATTTTAGGCCAAGTTAGAGAAAAAGAATATAAACACAGCTTGCCAAAAATTCACTATATGATCGGGTATTATAAACTATCTACCTATCTGTCTATTTATCTATTGCCCGACGCTCTAATCCCGCAAAGGGTGGCCGCAGACAAAACGCCTCCAAGTCGCTCTGCCACCCACCATTTGACTGCCCTACCCCCAACTCACTCCTCCCTCCCTCATACACCTGCTAATTAAATAGGCGTGTTATATTAGATTTCCAAAAATAATCAGGAAAAATGTAACATATGGAGATGGAGACTCAATAAGATACAGAGTTAACGTAATCCCTGTGAGTCCTTAAATGAATGAATGGTGTAGAAGGTTATAATCCAGTGTATGTTGAGGCGTGTCCCTTTAATACTTTCGCTGCTGCACACACACACACACACACACACACACACACACACACACACACACACACACACACACACACACACACACACACACACAGGTTCTTGCGCAGGTACCTACAGCCCATGAGAGAGAGAGAGAGAGTACAGTAGGTGTCAAAAATGTGTGTGTGTTTGGTGTGTGAATTATGAATGAGGTGTGTTGTGTGACCTTTGCGGGGGTCAGATAGACACATAGATAGACTGACCGATAGATAAACGTCTGTATCTATCGCCAGTATTTCCACGCTCCCATTTCTCCTTCCGTCCGCGTTATTTCCAAGGCAGACCCACTAATTTCCGCGTTGATTAGCGTTATTTCTGTGGCGATTGGCGGTAATTTTTGCGACTGAGCGAGCATTATTACTCGCGTTGAGATCAAAGCGATACCTAAGTCTTCTTTATCTATTTTTAGTATCTGTTTGTCTATCTGTGTGTCTGTCTGTCTAACTGTCCTTATCTGTTTCAGTCTGTCACTCAGTCTATCTATCTGTCTTTCTATCTATCTATCTGTCTATCTATTTATTAATCCATTCATCCCTCCATCTGTCAATCTGTCCACCCATCCATCCACCCATCTATCTGTCTGTCTATCTGTCCATCCATCCATCCATCTGTCTATCTATCTATCTATCCATCTGTCTATATCTATCTATCTATCTCTGTCAGCTGATCTATCCATCTCTTTAAATTCCCACTCTGTTTACCTATCAGTCTACCTATCCATCCATCCGTTTCTCTCTCTCTCTCTCTCTCTCTCTCTCTCTCTCTCTCTATCTATCTATCCATCTATCTATTTATCTACGTATATTACCTGCATTGAGATCAAAGTGTTGGGCACCACATAGGTCAGTCCACAAACTAACACGTCCTTTATCAACCAAATACACCCCCGTGGTATCTATCTATCTATCTGTCTATCTATCTATCTATCTATCTGTCTATCTGTGAGTCAAAAAAATTCAAACGTCTATTATAACCCAATTACATCAGCCTTTTGACACCCCTGTGGTTTCTGTCTATCTATTTGTTCATCTCTCTGTCTATCTATTTATCTCTCCGTCTGTCTATCTTTCTATCTATGTCTCTGTCGTAGCATCCAGCCATCCATTTACCCGTCTCTATATCTACCTGTCTATCTCTGTGTCTGTCTGTCTCCCTTCCTCTCTGTCTGTCTGTCTTCCTCTATTTATCTGTCTATCCAAGCATCCATCCATCCAACCATCCACATGCCTATCAATGTACAGTATTTACCTATCTGCTTCTGCCTATCTATCTGTCGTATCTGTCAAGCCGTCTATCTGTCTACCTATCCGTCTGTCTGTCAATATATCTATCTGTTAGTCCATCCATCCATCCATCCATCCATCTATATACCTACCTATCAGTCAATCTGTCTATTTATCTACCCATCTGTCTGCCTATTTATATGTCTAGTCATCCATCCATCCATATGTCTATCTATCTATCTACCTCTCTACCTACCTATATGTCTATCTAGTAACCCACCGCTATCACCTGTCCATAGGGTGTTACCTGAGTCACAAAGGTCATTCAACACAGCTCACGCATAAGTCATAAATCAAATGGGCCACTTTTTTTGTACTGTGATATATTTTGTGCATCTGTCCGTCTGTCTATCTGTCCGTATGTCTGTCTGTCTATCTGTTTGTTCTTCTATCTGTCTATCCATCCATTAATCCATCCCTCTGTGTGTATATCTATCTGTCTGTCATTCTATGTATCTATCTGTCTCACTGAGGGCACCACTTTTACTGACTAGAGTACGATGTGGCTATCCGTCTCTTTATCAATGTCATTTTGTCTCTATTTATACAGTATACAGTATATATATATATATTCTCTCTCTCTCTCTCTCTCTCTCTCTCTCTCTCTCTCTCTCTCTCTTTGTGTGTGTGTGTGTGTGTGTGTGTGTGTGTGTGTGTGTGTGTAAGTGTAAGGAGATATGTAAATAACCCCGGCCTCCTCGTTAAGACTGGCAGACCTGAGGAGTTTTTTAAGGATGATTAAGATGTTGACGGTCATACTCAAGAAGCCTCCTCTCCTCCTCCTCCTCCTCCTCCTCCTCCTCCTCCATCATAGCCACTTTTCTCCATTTAACACTGTTGACTTCCTCCTTCCATTTGTCTCCCATGCTTCTCTGTAAACACCTCTCTCTCTCTCTCTCTCTCATATGATAGCTCTGTTTACATCTCTTACCTCATCTCCTTCCTTATGTTTCCTTAGTTACATTATAAACTCTTTCCTCTCACCTCCTCACTCCCACCTCTCTTCCCTCCCTCCTCCATTACTCCACACACTTCCCTCTTTCCTCTCTCCCTCCCAGCTCCACTTTACACACTTCCTTCTTTCCTCCATCACTCTCTCCTTCTTTATGTGTCCTTAGCATCATATTAATACTCCTCTCTCACCTCGTCCACCATCTTCCCTCTTCTCTCCCTCTTCACACTTCCTCTTCCATCCGTCCTCTCTCCCTCTTCACACTTCCTCTTCCCTCCCTCTTCACTCCTCCTTCTGCCCTGCTCCTCTTCTGTACATATTTCCCTCCTCATCGTTGTCACTAACACTACTTTCTCTCCTCCTTGATAGTGCTGTTTGCCTCCTTGCTAGATATCCTTCTTAATGTCTTCTTAGTAACTTCGTAAACACTTGTGTCTTCCCTCTTTCACCCCCTGCCCTCATCCCCTCCTCCACTCACTTCCTTCTTCCCCTCTTCCACCTCCTTCCCTCTTCCCCTCTTCCATCCCCTTATCTCTTCCCCTTTCCTCCCCCACCCCACCCTACACACTCCTCCTTTCCTTCCCCCACCCCCCCAGATTGCAATAAACATGGACCCCTTTCCCTCTCCTACTGTTCTACCGCCACACACACACACACACACACACACACACACACACACACACACACACACACACACACACACACACACACACACACACACACACACCACCAATTCTGCCATCATACCTACCACCCAGTTTGCAAATACTCCACTGTATACTCATTTTTTTTTTTTAATCGAGGCGAAGATGCACTGGACAGGTTGGTGATGATTGGCTGAATGCAATATTACTTCTTAGTCCCTTTACTCGTTAGCATTATTAACTGACAGCATATATCCGAGGGGGCAATTTGGGTTAGTAAATGTTATTCGGACATGTTGCATTCAGCCAGTCATCACCCGCCTGTCAAGTGCATCTTCACGTCAATTAAAAAAAAAAAAAACTGATTATAGATACCCCATTACTGATTGGTGTAACAATATCAGTAACTATTTTAATGGTGTGTCGACAAGTCTGACGGAAAGCGGTGAACCTGTTTTGGTGATAGGCTGATATATACAGACGGGATTCGATCTCACGGCCTTGCAATCAGCGGTATTTAGGGACCAGGTATGCACTTGGTATGAAAATTGTTTACGCAGTTCTAACAAGTAAAGAAATTAGTTAGTCAGACCATTTTTATTTTTATACATGATGAAGAGAGGAAGGAAAAATAGATTCTGTAAAAAGATCCATACACCTCATTTGCTCTTGTTTATCGCCACCCTTTACGGGATTAAGGCGTCTGACTATAGATAGATAAACAGATAGATAGACAGATTATTGCGTACGATCCAGCATATTCCATTCCGCAGCAGCTGGTATGTTTTGGGTGTATATTTGTCAGGTCTGGAAACGTTTTTACCTGTATTTTTAAACGTTTGTTAGCTGGGTTGTGGCCCCGAGGGAACAAACGTGATTTAGTCTAGCGTTACAATCGTTGGCGGTACACACACACACACACACACACACACACACACACACACACACACACACACACACACACACACACACACACACACACACATTACCCTGACGTCGGAGCAGCATTAGTGACGCATACGACGCTTATTTTTATTGTTATTTTTATTATTATTTTTCCAGGTCGCTCGCACAAACACCTCTCAACTGTGATATATTACTGTCTGTGTTCAGGGAGTGTATTATACTTGGAAATTGTTTAGAAATAGAACACAGCCATACTCTTCCCTAATACATCTTCTGAGTAATTATTTCCCTGTTATTTCTTTATCACGGTGTTTAATTTCTATCTCTCTATGTCTGTGTTCGGGGTTTTGCTTGGAAATAGTTTAGAAATAGAATGTATCATACTCTTCTCAAATATATATTCTGAGTAAAAATTTCTAGGGTATTTCTTTGTCATGATGCTCTGGTTTTATCTCTTTCGTCTCTCCCTTATCTTCCTGCTGGCTAGATTTTTATAATGCAAGGAAAAAAGGAACCAAAGGCCAGTTGTGCCCAGGGGTATGATAATATGATAAGAGACAGATACCCTACCTCTTTTATTTTTATTGCTTATTTTCTCACTCGTGTAGGTTAAATCTTTTACGTGGTTCGTATTATCCCGGAAGGTATCCTGAATATAAGACGGATGATTTCCTTTGGACTCTTTTATCCCTATTCCAGAATTAATCTTTATTTTGATGGCGTAAATTTTGCTATATTTTTGCTGTTTCCTGATGACTTCTCAGCATTGGATACCTGTCACAAAAAGGGGAACACCTGTCCTTAAGGAGAATGCCTGTCATTAAGGGGAACACCTGTCATTAAGGAGAATGCTTTTTATTAAGGGGAACACTGTCATTAAGGGGGAACACCTGTCACTAAGGGAATACTTGTCACAAGAAGGGGAACACCTGTCACAATAAGGGGAACACCTGTCACAAGGGGATCACCTCTCATGTAAGGGGAACATCTGTCACAATAAGGGAACACCTGTCACAATAAGGGGAGCACTTGTCACAATAAGGGGAACACCTGTTAGGAAGGGGAACACCTGTCATTAAGGGGAACACCTGTCACACTAACAACACCTCTAACAATAAGGGGAAAAATGAACTCCAAAATCCAACGACACCAGGTCAAGAAAACTGTCTTCCTCTGAATATAGTCGTCCTTAGATACCAAAAATAAGCCTAGAAAATAAGTCCTAAGATACACGAGGATAAATGGCTCCTTATTTTGATCTTACAATGTCTTCGCAGTGAAACAATATCGTCTTACGTGGGCCAGAGGGAGTTACTTAAGAGCAGGGCTAACAGTTGTAGGGCTAATCTTATGGGGATGCACTGGGGGAATAGCAGAGAGGTGAGGCGATGGGAACTGTAGTATTGGTGGGTCTAAGTGGGCCCCCAGACGACCCTTGACCCCCCCCCCCAAAACGACCCCAGGGATGCACACGAGAGAGAGAGAGGGGGGGGGAGGGATAAAAGTTTGAGGGGAGGAGTGGAGCTTGAAAAAGAAGAATAGGGAAGAAAATTGGGGAATGCGAGTGAAAGAGAGGAATATGAAGAGAGAGAGAGAGAGAGAGAGAGAGAGAGAGAGAGAGAGAGAGAGGAACTATTAAATAAAACCGAGCTGGGAAGGTAAAGAGCAATGAAAGGGGAGAAGAGGGGCGAGGAGGGTAAGATAATGAGGAGGAAAAGACCTGGAGGAAAGAAATAAAGGTGGAAGGGAGAGGGGAAGGGAGTGGCGGTAAAATAACGCTGGGAAGGAAAAGGGAGAGGAAGGAAGGAAGGTGGAAGAAAGGGAGGAAGGAAAGAAGGACGAGGGAAGAAAAGAAGGAAGGAAGGAAGGAGGTGGAAATAAGGATGTAGATTTGAGCAGGAAAATGGAGGAAAAGGGAGAAAGGGTAAAGAAGGAAAATGAATTAGAAGGAAGCAGGGAAGGAAGAAAAGAAGGGTGAAAAAATGGGGAACGTAATTTAAAGCAAAAGAGGAACAGGTTGAGAGAGGAAGAGAAGAGGGAAAGAAAAAGATCAAGAGAGGGAAGGCAGAGTCAAAGAGAAATATGAAAATGTAAAGAAGGAACGAAAGAGAAGCAGATTAAAGTTTTGATGACAGGGAAAGACGTGAGTAAATAAGAAAAACGGGTCATGCTGAGAGAGAGAGAGAGAGAGAGAGAGAGAGAGAGAGAGAGAGAGAGAGAGAGAGCAGCGGAAGAGAAAGGGCAGAGGGTGGGAGATAAAAGAGAGAGTAGCGCATTGTTGAGAGAGAGAGAGAGAGAGAGAGAGAGAGAGCAAGGAAAGGGCAGAGGTGGGGAGATAAAAGAGAGTAACGCATTGTTGAGAGAGAGAGAGAGAGAGAGAGAGAGAGAGAGAGAGAGAGAGAGAGAGAGACAGCATTATCACAAACAATGGTCCCAGATTAGATTCAGAGGAAGGACATTAACCCTTGCCCTCATATGGACCCACTCTGGATTTTAATGCAGACTAATACCAGATCATTTCATACCGGGAGGAATTATACCAGCCAGAGGGCTGTGAAGTGGGCCTGTCATACCTTCCCTGCACCCTGGTATTTATACAGGTTAATACCAGGTGTTCTTATACCGCGGGAGAATATACCAGTCAGAGAGAGAAAATCATACCAGTGTCTTTTGTATTTCCGTCAGTAATACCAACTTATAGAGGGAGAAATTATACCAGTCCTAGGATTTCGGCTTATTTTCCTTGGACGTTGGTATTTATAGAGGTTAATACCAGGTGTTTATATAGCAAGGAAATTAACACCACTCAAAAGAATATTGAAGTTTGTATTACTCGTACGCCTTTCCCTCACTTTGATATTTCCTGCAGGCTAATATGAGGTAATATTATACTGGGAGTAATATTAGTAATTTGAGGGTAAAAAAAAAATGATATATATTACAAGTTTTCTGTATTTTGATTTTTATTTTTCATTTTACTGGGGCTAATAACATGTGATTGAGGTCAGCTGAGGGAGAACTAGCAGTCAGTGGCCCGTATTGCTACCTAACACCTTTTCCTAAGCGATTTATTTTGTTTATTCCGTCTTACTGTCCTCTTGTATATTCATTAAGTCATTCCTATACAACCACACGCAGCATAAATAGCATGCAAGTACCCAAAAATAAATGGCTAAGGAGAAGGTGCTAGGGAAATGTGAACCCAGTGGACTGCAGGCTTAAGTTGCTAAGCTCCTGCATCCCACCATCCCACCTTTCTTGGGGGGATAGGGAGGGAGTTGAGGGACGTTTGTATACCCAGGCAGTTCCACCGCCCTGTTATATCAGTGCCACCACATGAAGGCCCCCCCTCTCTCTCTCTCTCTCTCTCTCTCTCTCTCTCTCTCTCTCTCTCTTACACACACACATCAGCTCTCATTCTCTCCGACCACTCGCTCGCTTTGTTCATCGCCCACTTGCCTTTTGAAGCACTTGTCTCTCTCTCTCTCTCTCTCTCTCTCTCTCTCTCTCACACACACACACACACACACACACACACACACACACACACACACACACACACACACTTCAAAAATCACGCATCCACTCTCCCATACTCACAACTTTTATATCCAGCCACTCATCTACATCTACCCACTCATCCGCCCACACCCATTTGCCTTCCCCCACCCACTTTTATACGCCCGCCCACACAGTCCCTCTCCTCTGCACCCACCCTACCTGTCACTTACTACTGTCCAGTTATATCCGTCCACCGACCTGCCGTAATCATCTGTATTCATCCACACTCTCCCTCAGCATCCCCCTATCTACTTATATTCATCCACCCTACTTCCTACTCACACTCTTTAACATCTACCCTTCTTCCCAACCACTCACCTACTCCCACTCACTCACAGCCTACCCTCTCTTCCTCCTGCCCACCCACCATCCACCCATCCACTCCTAAGCACATTTATTCACCCACTCACCTTTTTCCTTCCACCTGCCCATCCACATCTACCCTCCCTACAATCCCATCTGTGTAAGTCCACTAATTTTCTTATTCTTTTTTTTACTCACTCTCCCACTTACACTCACAACAGTCCATCTCCGCACCCACCCACCCACCTACACCCTCAAATCCCTCGCCACCCATCCGTCCATCCACTTACACCCTCAAACCCCCCCTCTCCACCCAGCCATCCATCCACCTACACCCTCCAACCCCGCTTCGCCCACCCACCTACACCCTCCAACCCCTCTCTACCCACCCACTCACCTACCTACACCTTCAAACCTCTCTCCACCCACCCACCCACCCACCCACACCCTCAAACCCCCCTACACCCACCCACTTAACCTCACTCGATGGCCTCTTAAGCAGCGGAAATTTGAGCGCCTAAGTCAACGTGGATGGCAGATCTTGCCCCTCTAAACGGTGGGGAAGGAGGAGGAGACTCTGGGGATTTTTTGGGGAATGGAGTATTAGAGCCTGGGGACTTGGGGAAAGAGATATTCGTGTTTGAGGAAAAGGGGGAGGTGTGTAATTGAGAAAGAAGGGGAAGGTGTGTAATTAAAAACAAAGGAAGGTGTGTAAGTGAAAAAAAAAAAAAGGGGGGGAGGTGTGTAATTGAGAAAAAAAGGGAAAGTGTGTATCAGAGAAAAACAGGGGGAGGTGTGTAATTGAGTAAAAAGGGAAAGGTGTGTAATTGTGAAAAAAAAAAAGAGGAAGGTGTGTAATTGAGAAAAAAGGAGAAGGTGTGGAATTAAGAAAAAAAGGGGAAGGTGTGTATTTGTCCGTGCGACGTAGAAGAATGGCACTTTGGTTTGGATATAGGTGAGGGGCTGTAGATGGGGATGTGAGGAGGGTGGATGAAGTGGATCAGGGTGGATGAAGATTGGTGGAGGAGCTAGGGAAATGGATCGGGGAGAGAGAGGTTTGGAAACTCTGAAGTTGAAATTTGGGTCCCTGAATGTGGGAAGTTCAGGCGCTTGTGCTTGGAAAGTGGAGGGATAAGGTAAGGCTTAGAGAAGAGTTGAGGAAGAGAAGGGGGGTGGGGGATTGGAGCAGGTTGGGGAGGAGGGGGGTAGGATTGACAGGGGGTAAGGTAGGATTGAAAGGGAGGGACAAAGTAGAAAGAGGGGTAAGGCAGAGGGAGGTGCAGGGTAAGGAAGGGTTAGGGTTGAGAGGGAGGGGTAGGGTCAGGATGGATTAGAGACGGGGTTTGGCAGAGAGTGAAGGGGGGAAAGAGTTGAAAGAGGGAGAGGCGTGTTATTGAAGGGAAGGGGGTAGATAGAGAGGAGGGGCAGAATTGAGAGGGAGAGGCATAGTAGAGGGGGAGGTGTAGGTAGAGAGAAGGGAGAAGCATGGCAGAGAAGGGGAAGGGGTAGATGGAGAGGGAAGGATAGGGAGGACAGTGTCACATATGCAGCACAAAAGGGGAATTTATATGCATGCACGGTGGGTCACACAAAGCTAATACATCTCCATACGGTCTACATCAACCGTATAGAGATTGATAACTGGATTAATATTTAGTCTCCCTTGTTGCCCGGTGTGTACAGAATAGCATGCGTGTCAAATGTTGTGTGAGTGGAGGGAGTGAGGTTTGGTTAGATTTGATTGGGTTAAGGTAGCTTATGGACGGTCAGATTTGGCAAGGTAAGGTTAGGTATGATTTGCCAGGTTAGATGGAGGTGTAAAGTCAAGGTAGGCTAGGTTTAATTAGTTGTGTAAGGTAAGGTGAGGTTAGGTTAGATTGTACTAGACGTGGTTTAATAGGGTAAGAGTAGAATGGATTGGATATGATTAGGTTAGGTTAGATTGGGTTGAACATTGGCATGGTTAGAATAGGTTAAATTGAGTTAGGCGTGTGAGGTATGGGTGAATTAGGTTAGACTGAATTAGATTGGTTTAGGATAGACCAAGTTTGATTGGACTACTTAAGTTCCCCCCATCCTCCTCTTCCCCACTTGATCATGCAGAGTAGAACACACGGCACTTGAATTTTTTTACTTTAAATCTTCATTCTTAATATATAGTTATCCAGTCTTCATCAAACTTCCCCACAAAACATCCAGATATTTCACGTAATTTTCACGTTCTCGCCTTGCCACGTGATTTTCATATTTTCCTGTTGTTTTAATGGGATTTTAATGTTTGTGTTATTGCCACGTGATTTTCGTATATATATATTTTTGTGTTATTCTCACGTGATTTTCTTATATTCCTGGCCTTGACGTGGGAGGAATATTAGGATGCAGATCATAGCCCACCCACACCCACACCTACCCGCCCCCCACACACAAAAGAAAGTAATGAGAAGCACACACACACAAACATCCCACGCTTATGAACAGTTTACGAGTATATAAGGTAATGGTTCGTGAACAGAGAGAGAGAGAGAGAGAGAAACTGGGCCGGCAGGAAATGAAGTGCAACGTGTAAATGGATTTCGACATAAGAGGACATTTATCAACGCACGAGATCGAGCACCATTCGTCTCTCTCCCTCCGCCTCCTCGACCATTCTCGCCAAAACTACCAATCACGCGAAATAGCCTTGGTGGGCCGTCTTCTCCTTGACTTATGAGATTTCCTAGTGCCCCTTCTTTGGCGATTTATTTTGTCTAATATCCCTTAACGTCAGGTAGAGTATGCACGCTTGCTAGTTTTTTCCAGGGTAGAGCGCCCCCCCCCCCCCCCCAACCTCGTCAAGGTGAATGGGTGGAAAGTCTTGGTTATTTTTCGTCTCTTAAGTTATTGATGAAAAGGATGTTGCCTAAAAAAAAAATTTTCACTGGACAATATAAAGTACTGTAAAATAAATAGCATTGGAGAAAATGTTGAGAGTCACCTTTGCCTCTGAGAGTTTAAAGCAGACAATAAAGACTACATAAAGATAAAAAAAAAAAGTGCAAAATAAATAGCACAGGAAAAGTGCTAAGAGTCACATTTACCTGTATGAGTACGTATGAGCATTGTGTTACCTGTTGAAGTGTAATCTTTTTTCTGTATCCTGTATCAATGTATTCTTTTAAGGTGTTTTGTAGGACGTGTATCGCTCCGAGTGTTTTATGAGGCTGGCTGTTGTTAGTGGTGTGAAGGGCTATTGTGTAGGGAAATGAGTCAGCTTTGTGTGTGCCTATAAAAGTTGAGTTGGAAGGGAGCAGCGAATACCAGGGCGAGAAAAATGACATGGATGTGACGGAAGAGAGAAAGAGCTGAATAAGGTCAAGTTAACTGGAAAAGAGAGAGGAATTCACAGAAGTAGAGAAGGCATTGATTTTTTTTTTCTTTTTCAGTTTCTTGGATGTATCGAGTAAGGTTGTGTGTGTGTGTGTGTACCAGTATGTGTTGCTTAAATGTGTGTGTGTGTGTGTGTGTGTGTGTGTGTGTGTGTGTGTGTGTGTGTGTGTGTGTGTGTGTGTGTGTGTTTCAGAGGAGAACAAACGCACTGCAGTCTGACGTTAGCTGGTGCACTATAAATAACGCGTCCTCGAACTGAAGAGGTTAGCTGCTTGTGGCCCGTATTCTCGTCGGGTGAGGAGGCACCGTAGCACCCATTCCTCAGCGATTTATTTTTGGATACGGTTAGTTGATATAATTTTGTACGTTATTTAAGAGGAGTATGGCGATATTAGAATGATTTATATAACACAGAAGAGGGTAGCATAGCAGCGTGTAAGGAGCAAAATAAATCGCATGGGAAAAGGTGCTAGGGAGCCTCCTTAACCGGCAACTCTTATAAGTATTCAGAGAAAATAAGGCAAGGAGAAATTGTGACAGTTTAATTATATATAAGACAGGATGACATCGAGAAAAGCTACATGGTAAAGTATGGAGAGAGAGAGAGAGAGAGAGAGAGAGAGAGAGAGAGAGAGAGAGAGAGAGGTGGTGTGGGTGAAGCGAGGCGAAAGTAATGTGGTGACGGATGACCATCTCCTTGCCTCCCATCTCTCTCCCTCTCTCTCTCTCTCTCTCTCTCTCTCTCTAAGCTGATCCAGCGCTGATACCTCCTCTGTACTTTTTCACCTCCCCTTTGATTTCTTCCTTCCTCCCTCTCTTTATTTTCCTTAATATTTCTTTCTCTGTATTCGTCCGTTTCTCTCTCTCTCTCTCTCTCTCTCTCTCTCTCTCTCTCTCTCTCTCAGCTCCATAAATCGCAGCAACTGACACTGATGAGTTTATTCGGCCACAGATCATTGTCGTCAGGGTGATTTGCTTGGATTCTGTCTATCTTTCTATGTATCTATTATGCCCGTCTGTCTGTCTGTGTTTATCTATCTGTCTGCCTATCTATCTATCTGTCTGTCTGTCTGTCTTTTATTTATCTATCTAGGTCTATTAATCTAAAGCCAGATGTCTTATATCCAGAAAGGGCGGCCCCAACCGAATCGCCTCCACGTCACCCTGTTCACCAATCATCAGGCCGCCCTCCCTCCACCTCACCCACCCCTCACTCATATACCTCTCCACCCCCATTTCTCCATCTCATTCTCGGTCCCCCTCTCCCTCTCCACATATACCTCTCCACCCAATTTCTTCATCTCATCCTCGGTTTTCCTCTCCCCCTCCACTCTCCATCTCACATACACTCTCCTAGTCAGTATCTCATCCTCCATTTTCTCCATATACCCGGACCATCTCAAGGTGCATCTCCAAATGCCTCTCAGTACTTTCATAGTTCGTTAAAATCACCATATCAACACCTAGTATTTCTTTGGCTGGATCAGTCCCGATATTCAAAGCAGAAGTGACCAGCCTCATTCGCCCCTGAGTAGCATTCGGTAACCAAAAGTCCCTAACCTCCTTGCTTTCTCCATATTCGCCCATCTCTCTCTCTCTCTCGCTCTTACGTTCCCCATCCACTTGGAGCGCCCGAATCCACTTGACCACCTGGCTAAACACTCTTTTAATGATGAGGTATCTAGGGCCTTTAATTTAGTCATTCGGATTTCTTTTTTGGCAAGTCGGGATTTAAAAATGGCGGAGTTCCGGAGATTTAAAGGGCTAATTTGCATCTTGTTTCTCCCTCGCCTCCCTAATTACGCAGCCTTGGTCTTCATTAGCCTCCCTTGCTTGCTGTCTCTGTCTCTGTCTGTGTGTGTGTGTTTGTGTGTGTGTGTGCCTGCCTGTCTGTCTGTATATATGTCTGTGTGTGTGTGTGTGTGTGTGTGTGTGTGTGTGTGTCTGTCTGTCTGTCTGTCTGTCTCTGTCTCTCTCTCTCTCTCTCTCTCTCTCCATTCTTCTTCCAGAGACCTCACAAATGCCAACACAAATCACCTGAAGACGTATACACACACAGGCATTTAGAGAGAGAGAGAGAGAGAGAGAGAGAGAGAGAGAGAGAGAGAGAGGGAGGGAGAGAGAGAGAGAATCCCGAATTGAGAGAAATATCAGCTGAATAAAATCGTCCGGTGGTTGCAAGTTTAAAAACAAACAAAGCATCCTTAATCTGAAAATACTAATAGAGTTTTTTTTTTTTTTTTGTCACTCTCATCCCGGTATCTTAAGTGAAATATTTTTGCGGAAATTTTACTCCATAATAAGAGGAGCCCCCCCCCCTTTTTTTTGGGGGGGGGGGAATAAAGCATGCCTCATTGGGTATTATTATTATTATTATTATTATTATTTGAAACTGAGGATTTAACCACAGAGAGATGGGTTGTTGATTCTACGTGGTTTTTATGCCTGTGCTCTTACGTCCTTACCATAGCACTTCCTCGTGACTAGCATCCTATTCTAGTGTTAATCTTTTGTTTCAGCTCAGCATTCACGAGGGGGAGGGGGTAATTTTAGGCCAGGTTTGAGTAAAAGGGTATAGTTCAAAGTCATGAATTTATATAGATGTTGACGAGTTTATGAAGTAAGAAATTGTGGCTTTTATAATTATTGTAAAGTTATTTAATCAGCAGACGGAGATAGATAGATAGATAGATAGATAGATAGATAAATAGAGAGAGAGAGAGAGAGAGAGAGAGAGAGAGAGAGAGAGAGAGAGAGAAACGGTGAGGTGGTACTGAGCCGACAGAAATTATGAGAAGAGGTGACAGAAAAAGCTTTTGTGGAAGATGCCGCAGATCTGGGTGGAGGAGGCGAGAAGAGAAGAGAGGAAGAGGAGGGAGGAAGAGGAGAGGGGAAAAGGGTATTAGTGGAGAGAACAGATGACGGTGATGATGAAGCGGAGGAGGAGAGGAGGAGGAGGAAAAAGAAGGTGATGATGGTGATGGCGATGATGATGATGATGATGATGAGGTGGTGGAGGAGGAGGAGGAAGACGATGATGATAATGACGAGGTAGTGGAAAATAAGTAGGAGGAGGAGGAGGAGGAGGAGGAAGTAGAAGATGAGGAGTAGGAGGAGGAGGAGGAGGAAGGTGTGTAGGATGAGGACAAGGAAGATGAGTAGGAGGAGGAGGAGGAGGAGGAAGAAAGAGAGGAGAAAAGACCGCGAGTATTATTGTGGAGAAAAAGGTGTTGGTATTAGGAACAAGAGGGGATGGAGAGAAGAGAAAAACAGAAGACGAAAGATCTGAGAGGGAACGAAAAAGAGAGAGAGGGATTAGTATGAAGATGGGGAGTGAGGAAGGTGGGATTTGGGGGAGCGAGAGAGAGAGAGAGAGAGAGAGAGAGAGAGAAAGTTTTGAGGTACGAAAAACGTGAGAAAGGGCAGACGAGATGGGAAGGGAAAGGAATTTATATAAGTAAGTTTGCATAGATTATGATAGGGAAGGAAGTGGCAGGTGAATGTGTGTGTGTTGTGTGTGTGTGTGTGTGTGTGTGTGTGTGTGTGTGTGTGTGTGTGTGTGTGTGTGTGTCAATTTATCTACCTCTGTTTGTATCTACCCACCTATCTTTCTATCTCTCTATTTATCTATCAATCTGTAAATTAACCCCTTCAGTCAGAGGACATTTTATATTCATCTTTATCTTGCCTTCCTCAGACGATTTTATTCAGCTTCGGACATACTGAACTGGATGGGTTTGCATACATCCCTTATTAACCTCATTGACATCAGGGGGTAGCGGGAGGGGGGCGCCTTCACGTGGTGGCACTGATGTAACAGGGTGGCTCCACTGCCTGGCAACACAAACGTCCTTCATATCCATCCGTAGTCTTCAAAAGAGGATGGTAGATTGACAAAGAGTAGTTCCAGCCTGTAGCCTACTGGGTTCACGTTCGGATGAGCCTGGGGTTACAACTATCACTGCCCTTGTCTTTCCTTTGCTGAATAAAATCGTATGGAAGCAGGCAAAAATAAATAAGATTTTTTTTTTGTGTTTTTTTTTAAGCTTTTGAGGAAATGTTTTACGCATGTACGGTGTAGATGGTAAGCTGGTAGGTGCCGTCAAGAGTTTTTATGATGGCAGTGAGGCATGTGTAAGGGTAAATGGGCATCTAAGTGAATGGTTCACGACCGGTGTGGGCGTGCGACAAGGTTTGTGTGATGTCCCCTTGGTTGTTCAATTTATATATGGATGGGGCGATGAGAGAAGCAAAAACACGAGTAATGGCGAGGGGGATGGCGTTGGTAATTGTGATGAATGGAATATCTCAAATTTGTTGTATGCTGATGACTCAGTGCTACTTGCAAATACCAGGCAAGAGCTTGGTAGGCTAGTGCAGAGTACTGTTGATGTCTGTAAGCGTCTTGTCTTGAGAGTAAATGTTGAAAACAGTAAAGTGATGGTTATTGAGAGAGAAGGTGACTCCCAGTGTGATGTTATAGTGAATGGAAAGAGACTGGAATTGGTGAGAGAGTTCAAATACTGACTACAGTGATAGAAAGAGAGGAAAATGTGCAAAAGAAGTAGAAAGTAGAGTGACATAAGGAAGGAAAGTAGCTGGTGCTATATAAGGCCTTAAAATGAAACAGGCCTGAGTGTTGCAGCTGCGCGTGGCTTGCATGAAGAGTGTTAGTGCCAACTTTAACATACGGTGAGACTATGGTGTGGCATGAAAATGAAAAAATCAAGAGTAAGAGCAGTGGAGATTGGTACTGCTGAGGAATGTATGTGGAGTACAGAGGGTGGATAGGATGCGGAACAATGTGATTCGTGAAAGATGCGAAGTGAGGGGAAGATTATGGACACCAGAATCGAAGAGAGTGTACTGAGATGGTATGGTCATGTGGAGAGAGTGGATGACAATAGAATGGTGAAAAGGTATATCTGAGCGAATTTGAAGGAGGGAGGAGGCGAGGTAGGCCAAGGAGAAGGTGGAGGGATATGGTGGATGAGCGTGTGAGAAAGAGAGGTATGGAAGTGGGTGAGGCTAAGGGACTGACAAGAGAACGAGCTGGCTGGATGAATTTTGTGCGGAGTGTATGACCATGGATTTGGCACTCTATTTTAATGTGACAGTGTTCGGACTGGCCGTATCAGATAGGTATATGTGAAGCTACAGAACGTGGTGAAATTTTTTTGGCCTATGAGATGAAGCCAGGAATTCGAGGGCTTGAATGATGAGTGAATGGAAGCGTGGCCCATTGCACTGGGTAAACTTTGGCTATCTGGACGTTGGTACTCCTCACCCTGCCCTAGGGTGGGAAAGGAGGTCCGGGTGATGATGATGATGATAAGGAAAGAGGTAAAAATCAAGGACGAAAATTTTTGATGGCGATTATGAAGGCGGGAGGTATTAGTAGAGAATGTGACAAAGACAGGAAGAAGGGGAGGCGGGGATGAGGGGGCGAGGCGGAAAAAAGATGAGAGGATTAGATGATGAGGGTGAAGAGGGGAGGAGGAGGAGGAGGAGGAAGAAGAAGAGGAAGAGGAATTAGAAGGAGAAGAAGTAGGAGGAGAAGAAGAAGAAAAGGAGGAGGAGGAGGAGGAATCGTTTTCAGAAAGAAGAAATGAAGATGGGTAAGACAGGAGGGACTATAAATTCTAGGCGATCAGGAGATTTTGGAAAGTGAGAAGAGAATTACAGAAAAAAAAGAAAATAAATGCGAAGAATTGAGGAAGGAGAGAAGGAGAATTTGGAGGAATCATTTCCAGATGAAAGATAGGGAGACCGGATAAAAAGGAGAGAAAGAGAGAGAGAGAGAATGGGCAGAAAGAAAAATATGGAAACAGGAGGATTGCATGAAGAGGGTGAGGACTGGGAGAAAGAGAAGGCATCGTTTTCAGAAAGGAGAGATGGGAGATGTGATAAGAAGGTAAGATTAAAGAAGAGAGGGAACCAGAAGAGGGAAGACAGGGTGAAGAAAAAGGAAGATGGAAGAGGAGGATTAAGTGATGAGGGTGAAGAGGGGAGGAAGTGGAGGAGGAGAAGGAGGAGATAGGAGAAGAGGGAGGAAGAGGAAGAGGAGGAAGACTTATTTTCAGAAAGAGGCGATTGAATTGGGAAAAAACTAGAATACTGACTCGAGAGGATCTGGAGAGACAGAGAAGTGAGATGAAAGAAAAGGGTAAAAAGAGAGTGTAAAAAAGAGAATGAAGAAGGAGAAAGAGAGAAGGAGGAGAAGGAATTATTCTGAGAGAGATCAGAGGATAGGATTAAAAAAAGAGAGGGAACCGAAAAAGGGAACCAGAAGGGATAAGGTAGTTGGAGGAAAGAAAATGATGAATTAGTTGGATTAAATGAGAGTCAAGAAAGGAGGAAGAAAGAGGAATAATTAATTTCAGAAGGAAGACATGGAGTTGGGGTTGAAAGAAGAGAGTTTAGAATCAAGGAACAGTAAGATGGGAATAAAGAAAGAGATGGAAAGGAGGTGTGGATGAAGAGGAGGAGTAGAAGGAGAGAGAGAGAGAGAGAGAGTGACGAAGTGCAGAAGTGATAAATAGGAAGAAGACTAGGAGGTGTGGCATGGGTGGAAGGAGTGAGAGAGTGAGGGAAGAGATGGGGTAAAGTGTAATTGATGGAGGGTGAGAGTGAGTGAGAGAGGGAATGAGGGATTTTCAACAAGAAGATACGAGAGAGAGAGAGAGAGAGAGAGAGAGAGAGAGAGAGAGAGAGAGAGAGAGAGAGAGAGAGAGAGAGAGAGAGAGAGCTGCAAGTCCTACCAGAACCTGTCTCCTCAATTATTCATGGTAGCTGTAGTGGGCATAGAGGCCCGTGTCACCTGGGCTTGTCTCACCTGTCCTTACCTTTGTTTACCTGTGTCGCACTCCCCAGGCGGCCCTACACACACACACACACACACACACACACACACACACACACACACACACACACACACACACACACACACACACACACACACACACACACACACACACACACACACACACACACTTATGAGACACAGGTAATCGTTCATCTGTCTGTGCGCCTTTGCTCAGGGAAGTATTCTTGAGTTGACTTCAAGATAGTTACGCTTAATTTATTCCTTGTAATCCTCGTTGGCAGCATTTTTGTATCGTTATTCTCACTGTTTCTTTAATTGAAGTAGAAAGAATATGATTAAAGACATTCGGATTCCTCTCCCTGCAACCGGTGTGTCTTATGGTGAGTCAAATCGTTTGGGGGAAAGCAAAAATTGAGCAACATACTTCCGAACCCATCTCCTATGAGAGGTATTTCTTCATCGTCATTACCAACAGCGCTGCCAAACATTAACCATCATTACCCATCATTTTCCATCATTTCCAATTAATTTTCCATCATTTCCAATTAATTCCCATCATTACCCATTAATTCCCATCATTACCCATTAATTCCCATCATTACCCATCATTTCCAATCATTACCCATTAATTCCCATCATTTCCCATCATCACCCATCATTTTCCATCATTACCCATTAATTCCCATCATTTCCCATCATCACCCATCGTTTCCCATCATCACCCATCGTTTCCCATCATCACCCATCATTTTCCATCATTACCCATTAATTCCCATCACTACCCATCATTTCCCAGCATTACCAAACATTTCCCATCATTTCTCAGGGAAGGGTAAGAGCCATAAACACGACATAGAAAACGCAGAAGTATGCAGTTCCATCAACCAGGTGCTCAGTGCAATGAGCGAGGCATCCACACCCACACATCACTGAGGCCTGTGCAATTCCCGGCAACAAGACGTAACGAATGGGCAGAGTGTGCGTGCGTTCGACTCCAGGTATCACTGTAAAGGATAGCGCTGTGTAAAGTTCTGTGCTGGAGGGTTGTGGTGTTAGTTAGCGACCCTAAATTCACTGCTGCTTTATTTAGTGATCGTAAATTCACCGCTTTATGGTCAGGTGCTCAACTTGGGTCTCCGGCGTACTTCCTGCCAGCAATCTACATACCTGCCAGTTTAAAAGGCCATTCTTACCCCCACCTGTGAAGTTGGAGGGGGTTATGAATTCACCCTTTGTCTGTCCGTGTTTGTGTACAAGATGTCTGAAATATGTAGAAGATCCATTGTGACAAGTGGGAAGGTTGGGCGGGAGAGAGACACATTTTCTAACCTGTCTTTCTCTCCCACTCACCCTTCCCATATCTGAAAAAGTTATAATCGGATTCCAGTGAAAGTTGATGGACAAATGGGCAGTGGATCAGGTAAGAGTTGATGAGATGCAGGAGTAAATCGTGAATCTTATTGGCTTTGGAGGAGGTATGCGCTATCTGAGAGTGCTTTCTAGTATCACGTTATGGTTCTTCCCCGATGTCTTCTGCCTAATGGGAAATACTCTTCATGGGACTGTTTAATTTTACCCTTCTTACTCTAACTTGGCCTGAAACTGCCATCTCTCCATCTTGAATGCGGAGATGTTGCAAGAGATTACAATATGATGCCAGTCACGAAGAAGTGGGTGTGGAAAGAACGTAAAGCCATATTGTTGTCTTGTTCTGCCACTGAGCCAAGTTAAGGTGAAAAGAGTATAGTATTGTAATGTCGATAGCTCCTGCATCTCATATGGGGTCTTGGGTCCGTATTGTTATTGGTTAAGAACGCTCCGTAACGCCTCTTCCCGAGCGATTTGGTTTGCATATTACACCTTGCCATCATCTTCTGTGTTATTTAAATCATTCAAATATCACCATACTCTAAAATAACGAACAGAATTATATTAACCAGCCGTATCCAAAAATAAATCGCTAAGGGAGAGGTGTTAGGGAGCTTCCTTTACCAACAAGACTGCCGGCCTTCCACATGGCAGCAGATGGCACGAAAAACCCTCACATGTCACTGCAAGGGTACTAATAACACACCACCTATGTAATATGCTAGGGATATTTCGTGAACGAAGGATATAAAAGTAGGGGTGTTTTTAGACGTGTCAGTAAGATTAGATGAAGTAGGGGTGGGACTGTTGTTAGCATAATCAAATCTTCACAATAGTTTCCACGACAATAAAGATTTACACACACACACACACACACACACACACACACACACACACACACACACACACACACACACACACACACACACACACACACATTCTAGTGATAACCCATTGTTACAGGTCAGCATTTAAGACGGATAGATGTCGACTTTGGGCCAAGTTAGAGTGAAAAGGGTATAGGCAGCCACTTACAGGCACCCTAAATCACGCTACTCTAGGCAGCCTTTATCTCTGCTCATAAATCTGCACCATGGCTTCTTTCCCTCAATATTTTTCCCTACTTTTTGGAGTTAAGTTATGAGGACATTATTGGCTGTGTTTGTCTCTTTCTCTCTGCTATGCCCGCCTCCCGTCCCCGCTACCCACCTACTAGCCCACCTACCCCTCACCCACCTATCCACCGACGCTCTTATACCTGCCTCCACCTTTCCACCCACCTGTATCCACCTACCTAGCCACTTATATCCCCGGCAACCGTACCCACCTATCCACCTACACTCATACTAGCATCCTCTCTCCCACCCACCTACTCACCAGCATCCACCTAACTTCCTATTTATATCCCCTGCCTTACCCACCTATCCACCTACAGTCATACCTGCATCCTGTCTCCCACCCACCTACCCACTGGCATCCACCCATCCACCCACCTACTTGCCCATTTACCCATCCACGCCAACCTGAACCTTTGTACATCCTCTCCCACATAAACTCACCTTTACACACCTGCTCTCTCACCTGTCCCTTTATCCACTCATTACCCATCTACCTCCCTACCTACCTCCACCTGCAACCCCTTCACCCTCATCTATCTACCCTCACACTTGTCGTCATACTCATGTACTCATCCACCTACATTCTCTTACTACCCTGCCCACCTGCACCCATGTACTCGTACTTACCTGTCTGGACCAGCTGGCCATCCACGCTCTCTTTCTCTTTCTTTCTCTCTCTCTCTCTCTCTAACTTACTCATTAATAGCATTTCTTTTGGTAAACTGCAGTGCCTTTGCCTAATGAGGGAGAGAACACGTTGTTATGCAGATGAGGGCCACTAACTTTAACTTTACGTGAGAGAGAGAGAGAGAGAGAGAGAGAGAGAGAGAAAGGTGTGATGAAGGATGGAAGTGGAGGAGCAGGAGGAAAAGATGTAAAGAACGAACAGAGTAAGAGAGGGGGATGACGACATATGGAGAGGAGGGAGTGAGGTGAAGGCTGGAAGAAGGAGAAAAAGTTGAAGAGGACGCGAGAGAGACATGAGAGATATTGTGGAGGAAGGAGGGAAGGAAGGAAAGGAGGACGGAAGGAAGGAGGGAGGGAGGAAGGGAGGGAGGGAGAGAGAGGAAGAAAGGAAGGAAGAAAGGAAAAATGGACAGTATTGAGAAAACTTAGCTAGGGGCACAACCTTAAAGTGTGAAACTGTCATTAGAAATTGGTCTGCATTCTCTCTCTCTCACACACACACACACACACACACACACACACACACACACACACACACACACACACACACACACACACACACACACACACACACACACACACACACACACACACACATCGTTTGGCCTCGTGTGTGTGAGTGTGAGAAGGGAGTGTGTAGTTTGGTCGTGCATCATCCGTCCTGCCAATATCTTTCATGCATGCTAGATGGGAGAGAGAGAGAGAGAGAGAGAGAGAGAGAGAGAGAGAGAGAGAGAGAGAGAGAGAGAGAGAGGTGGAGAAAAGTGAATTAGAAAAAGAAGATCGGAGAGGGAAGATGATTGAATGCAGCAAGTGAGAAAGAAAAAAGAATTAGAGGAAGTTAGTAAGAGAAAGAAGCTGAATATTAAGGGAGAAGAGAGAGAGAGAGAGAGAGAGAGAGAGAGAGAGAGAGAGAGGGAGAGAGAGAGAGAGAGAAAGAAAAATAGAAAAAGGAGATGGGAAGATGATTAAATGAAGAAAGTGAGGAAGGAAAAAAATTAGACGAAGTTAGTAAGAGAAAGAATCTGAATATTAAGGGAGAAGAGAGAGAGAGAGAGAGAGAGAGAGAGAGAGAGAGAGAGAGAGAGAGGGGAGAAATTGATTAAATGAAGAAGGTGTGGAGGAGAAAGGATTAGATAATGAAGTTAGTGAGAGAGGAAGAGGCTGAAGGGTAAGAGAGAGAGAGAGAGAGAGAGAGAGAGAGAGTCAGAAAAACAGGCAGAAAAGGAAAACTGATTAATTGCTGGGGATAATTACGAGAGAGGATTAGGGGGAGGGGGGAAGAGTGAGGATTACCGGGGAGATGAATGACGGGTATCGCTAAGGGCAGGAGAAAATACGAGGCATATCGTAAAGAGAGGAGGGATACCGTAAAGAGAGAAGGGGTGTCGTAAAGAGAGGAGGGGTATCGTAAAGAGAGGAGGGGTATCGTAAAGAGAGAAGAGGTATCGTACGGGAGATATCGTAAAGAGAGAAGAGGTATCGTACGGGAGATATCGTAAAGAGAGGAGGGATATAAAGAGATAAAGGGTATCGTAAAGAGAGAGAGGATATCGTAAAAAGAAGGACTATAGAGAGAGAATGGATATCGTGAAGAGAGAAGAGATATCGCAAAGTGAGAAGGATGATCGTAAAGAGAGAAGGAGAACGTAAAAAGAGCAGGGATATCGTAAAGAGAGAAAGGATATCGTAGAAAATCACTCATAAAGAAAGAAGGACGATCGTAAAGAGAAAAAAAGGTATTGTAGAAGAGAATGGATATCGTAAAGAGAGAATGGATATCGTAAAGAGAGAAAGGATGTTATAAACGAGAAAGGATGTCGTAGAGAGAAAAGAGGTATCGTAAACAGAGAAGGGCTATCGTAAAGAGAGAAGGGCTATCGTAAAAAGAGAAGAGATATCGCAGAAGGAAGAAGGTATTTGAGAGGCAGGGGAAATAAAGGATATTGTACAGGTAGAAATTAAGGGATATTGTTTTTTGAAAGGGAAAAGAGTATTGCCAAGATGAATATCGCATAACATAGACAGGGATATCGTATAAAGAGGAGAGGGCAGCACCGAACATCGTATAAGCAGGGAAGGGAGAAGAGGGACACACTACACCACCCATAAATAAATAAAATAAATAAATAAATAGTAAAAGTGCCGCGGAAATAAACAAACCTTGAATTTGGCGCCCTGTTATCTTGTTTTTCATGGAGGGACAATCTTTCGGACTTCTGGCCTTTGGTTCCTTCTTCCTTGCATTAAAGAAAAGGACGTCAATCACCTGGCGTGTTATAACCTGGTCTAAACGTGGCAGATAATGAGCCACACCTGTACTAAAAAATACCTGTCTGCGTAAGAGATCCCTCTGTGTCTTAGGAAAAAGGGATGATTACACACCCCCTCGAACTTCTATGGCGGGATACTTTTTCTTCTTTCTTTTCTTCATCGTCGCCTTCGTCGTTGTCTTCTTCGTTGTCGTCTTCGTCGTCGTTGTCTTCTTCTTCTTCTTCTTCTTCGTCATCATCATCATCATCATCATCTTCTTCTTCTTCTTCATCATCATCGTCTTCTCAGTCTCTGTCTCCTCCTCCTCCTCCTCCTCCTCCTCCCCCTCCTCCTTCTTCTTCTAAACACACTACTAGAAGATATTTGGGTGAGCATCGTTGAAAGAGGACGTGAAGCGTATCGTAGAAGGAGGAGGGGTATTGTAACAAGATGACTGATACAAAAGTTACGGTAGATCCTGTTATGTACTTGAGAGAGAGAGAGAGAGAGAGAGAGAGAGAGAGAGAGAGAGAGAGAGAGAGAGAGAGAGAGAGAGAGAGAAAGAGATAATGTGATAAATCAGGGCATAATGGGATCCAGGGAACGAATTCAACACCTCCAGGCACCATGGAGAGTCTCCCCCCCCCCTCTCTCTCTCTCTCCATCTGAGTAAATTCGCGAATACCGAGACGCGAAATTGTGAAGAAGTGGCTCCGTTTTCGCGAATATTTTGCACCTGTCAGTTATTTTAGTTTTCCTTTAAGTGGTATTGTTGTGGATGGTGTGTCTTGTGGAAGGAAGGTGTGTGTGTGTGTGTGTGTGTGTGTGTGTGTGTGTGTGTGTGTGTGTGTGTGTGTGTGTGTGTTTACTTTCTTTTTTTTTCTCTTTTGCAGTTCCTTATATTGATGGGAAAAAGGATGTGGATGGTTATGATGGTGATAATGATTGTGATGATGATGATGATGATGGTGATGACAGTGATGGTGATGATCCGTTTTCCTGTCTGTGTAAAATATTAGAAATTATGGGATATTAGGACTGTTGTTGTTGTTGTTGTGTTGTTTTTGTTGTGTTCTATTAAATTGTGATTAACTTTGCTTGCTTAGTTATGGGTGGGTGTGCTAGGAATGAGTGTGTGTTTATGTAGTGTTTGTATGTGCTTGTGTGCATATCACTGTGTGTGTATGGGTATGGTTGTGTGCAAGCATGGGTAAATGTGTGTGTGTGTGTGTGTGTGTGTGTGTGTGTGTGTGTGTGTGTGTGTGTGTGTGTGTGTGTGTGTGTGAACCAAACCTTTCGTGTTATTACCTTCGCCAAAGAGGTTATGTTTTTGATTGCGTTGGCTTGTTTGTTTGTCTGTCTGTTGGCAACTTTACTAAAAAATAGTTATGAACGGATTTTGATTAAATTTTGTGGAAGGGTGGGCTATCGGCCAAGGAAGAAATGATTAAATTTGGGAGTGGATCCGGATCCGGAGTATCCCGCACAATATCTCCAAAAGTTCTCAATGAATTTCAGTGACATTTTGTGGAGAGGTGGGCCATGGACCAAGAAAGACTTAATTAAATTTTAGGACGGATCCGGATCCGGATTCTTTTTTCAAAGGCAAGTGCATTGGCTGAGGTATGCGCTCTCTGAGTGCATTCTAGTTTATCTTAATTTTTTTTTAACAGATTTTTTTTCTCTTGTTTCAGGTAAATGAAAGTTGAGGACCTGTCATCCTCAGCATTTTCGTCTTTATTTTCATATTCATCAAGCTTCTTGGTCACGGCAAGGTAAGGTACCAGTTGAAATAAGAACCTGTCCAGAGCAGCAGGTCCCTATGCCACCCATGACAGAGGTAAAGGTAGAGGTGGGGGCAGACGCCATGAAGTGCTTTGCCGTGGTGCTCATCTCCATAACATAGGCCTTTGAGCATCATCCAAGTTACCTCAGTTACCTCCCCAAGGTGTTACACTAGGAACTCCATATACCTACGAACCTACAAAGGGTGGATGGACACCTGAGTAAAATGACACCAGCTGAACGTATCAGGATTCGAACCCTGGCGTTAGGGGGCCGGCAGCCTCATAGTCAGCGATGTTAACCAATCAGCCAAGACACCATCAGTTATTTTATGAGACCTTCCTCCAGTTGATTATTTATTTAGGTGAAGAACGACGTCGTACTGAGGAAATTTAACTAAACCTGTACCTCACCCCCTTGAGGTTAAAAAGTCTGGTGACGGCGAAATAAATAAACATATAAATGAAATAAGTGAATAAATCAAGAAGGTGTTATAGTGATGGGGGTTCATCCTTTTCACAATAAGTGTCATTTTATACTTAGATTTGGCTAAAACAAATGATTTTCTGTAGATGAGGAGTATTTTTGTAATCTCTTCTCGCGGCAATGCTTCACTCGCGCCTTCCTGTCTCCGCTGTACATTACTCATAAATCTACCAATATACCTCGCCATTTACGGCGGGCACGTAACACCTATCTTTACACACACACACACACACACACACACACACACACACACACACACACACACACACACACACACACACACACACACACACACACACACACACACACACACACACACACACACACACACACACACACACACACACACACACACACACACACACACACACACACACACACTCCTTTTACGTCCCTCTCACTGATAAAAGAGTTAATTTCCCTTTACCTGTCACTGGTCCTTATTCTCGTTGGGTATGGAGGCTCCCTAACACCTTTTCCTTAGCGATTTATTGTTTTATATGACTAGTTACTGCCGTTTTGTACGTTATTTATGCAGAATTTGGCGTTATTTGAAGGGTTTATATAGCACAAGGTAGGACAGTAAGGTGTAGTAAATTAAATCGCTTAGGAGAAGGAGTTAGGGAGGAGAATACGGAACTATGTCTTTCCCCCTGCCTATGACCTCGTTTTTATATTCATTGTGATCAGGCATCTCGAAATGAATGGCTGTCTGTCTATGTATGTATCTATCTATCAATCTATCTATCTATAGCCAGACGCCTTAATCCCGTAAGAGGCGGCCATAAACAAATCGCCTCCGTGTCGTCCTGCCGCCTGCCATTTCGTTGCCCTCCCCCCAAAATACACCCTCTCTCTCATATACCTCTCTGCCCCATCCCTCCAATTCGTCCTCGGTCCCCCCTAACTCTCCCCCTCTCCATCTCACTGACGTACACGCTTCTAGTTAGTCTCTCACTCTCCATCCTTCTCACATGGATCCTGATACAAGATTTCACTCAGATTTCTCGAGAAGGAAGAAGTTTTGCAGACATTCTCCTGCTGACTCTTGATCTCAGCATAAAATTAACTCCAGCAAAAAAGATCTTAAGAAGTTTTATAAATGAGGTAGACAAGACGCTGAGTAGCATCTTAGGTGGTCAAGTTCCTGGAAAATTCATGTCGAGCTTACCCCACTGCTGAATATATGATTAAGTTGACCAGATTTATCGCAAGGAGGAGGAGGAGGAGGAAGAAGAGGAGAAGGAGGAGGGGGGGAAGAGGAGGAGGAGGGGGAGGAAATAAACTTCAGGTAAGAACAACAGAAAGAATCGATAATTATGATGGTGATGATGATGATGATGAGGAGAAGGAGGAAGAAGAAGGAGGAGGAGGAACAAGAGGAGGAAGAGGGGGAGGAGGAGGAGAAGGGGAAGGAAATAAACATAGGTAAGAATAAGAGAAAGAAGAGATAATTATGAGGGTGATGATGATGGTGAGGAGGAGGAGGAGGAGGAGGAGGAGGAGGTAAAATTAAAGTAAGAGCCATAAAAAGAAGTGGAAGATAATTAGCCTAGGAGGAGGAGGAGGAGGAGAAGAAGAAGAAAAAGAAGCAGGAGGAGGAGGAGGAGGAGATTTGGAGTAATTTTATTCGTGCCTTCGAGGTCGTCCTTCGTTGCTGAGGCAGAGTTCGTGATCTTGTGAAAAGGCTTGTTGGGAAAATGGCAGAGTGAGAGAGACACATGCTCTCTCTCTCTCTCTCTCTCTCTCTCTCATTCTTCCTTCCTAATCTGTCTCTCTCCTTGTGCCATATCTTCCAGCCTCCCTTCTTCCTCTCTCTCTCTCTCTCTCTCTCTCTCTCTCTCTCTCTCTCTCTCTCTCTCTTCTTACGTGCCAGGCTGAATTCAAGACTGCGAATCTTACATCTAATTAACCACTTCATTAGGGAAGGAACAGGAGTGGTGTATGTTTCAGAGTGAGGGGCATGTGGAGGAGGGAGGAGGAAGAGGGAGGGAAGAGGGAAGGATGGGGAGGTGGAAGGGATGAGAGAAAGAAAAGGAGAGGGGGGAAAGAGGGAGGGAGGAGGAGGGGGAAGGGGTGAGAGGAGGGGAGAGAAAGAGGAAAGAATAAGGGAAGGGTGGAAGGAGAATAGAGGAGAATAAAGGCATTATTACGGAGGGAGGAAAGTAGAGAAAAGGAGAGAGAGTAGAGAGAAGAGAACAGAGGAAAGGTAGGAGAAGAAGGAGAAGAGAGGAGAAGGAAGAGAAGAGAGGAAAATAACAGGAAGGCTTGGGAAGGGAGGAAACGTGGAGGAAATGACGAGAAGAAAAACGAAATTGAAGAGGAGAGGAAAAAGAGAAGTGAAAGAGAGAGATGAAAAGGTAAAGGTGCGTAAGAGCATGGGCGGATCCAGCAATTTTGAATAAGGGGAGGGTGGGGGGGGCGTGATTCTTAGCGAAATTACAAGTTTTAATTCATGCTGATTCAGTAAAAGTTCTGATTTTTTTTTATTTTTTTATATTTTTTTTTACCAGATCCTTCTTTTTATTGAACTGACTTATGAAGATGTGTATGTAATATATTTGCTACGTATATTTTGGTAAAGAACATCATTACTTTTTATCATAAGAAATCACTGGCCTGCTAAAGATAAATGAGGAGGGGTAAAACGCCCCCCACGCCCCCCCTAAATCCGTATCTATAAAAAGAGGGAGAGGGGGAAGGAAAGAAGAGAGGTTAAAGCGTAGAAGAAGAGAAAAATTACAGGGAAGGAGGGGAATTGAAGCGAAGAGATGCATAAAGGAGAGAGAAGGAAAGGAAGAGAGGAAATGAGAGGGGTGAAAATGTGATTGGGGAGGAAAGGAAAGGGGAGGATAAGCGGGGAGGGGAATAGATAGAGGTGGAAAGGAGAGGCGAGGGATGAGGCAAGGAGAGAGAAAGGGAGGGGAATAACTGAAGAGAGAGGGAAGCGTGGAGAGGAGAAAGAGGGAGGAAGGAGTGAGTGGGGATGTAAAGCGTTGTGGGTTGAGAGAAGAATAAAATAAAGAAGGATGGAAAAATGATGATCAGGACGTAATGAATTGTGTCGTCTGTGTTAATATTGTTCTTCTGTGTGTGTGTGTGTGTGTGTGTGTGTGTGTGTGTGTGTGTGTGTGTGTGTGTGTGTGTGTAAACTCGTACACTATTGGACGGACCTAACATATACTTGGGCAGCATAGCAAGTAGAGGCCATGTGTATGTCACTGAAGAATTGGATTTTTTTTCCCTTGCCCCTATCCCCACCCCCACACCCCAACCACCCCCACCCACACACCCCAACCACCCCCACCCACACCTGCCCCACCACCCCACTCACCCCCATCACCCCCACCCACACCACCCCCACTTTCACCTCCAAACACTCACCCACACACACCCCCACCACCCCCACCCTCACCCACCTCCACCACCACTATGTATCATCGCATTCTTCCTTTGCATTCCTCCATTCGTCTGTGTTCTCTCTGCCCTGTCTCCGTTCTGCGTCCCCTTTAGTTATATTTTTTTTATCCCTCTACTTCATCCTGTTCTATTTATACCCTACGTTCTCGTCTGTTCTTCCTCTACCAGCACTCTTTTTCGTTCTCCATAGCATCCTTTGTTCTTCAGATTTCTCCACCTTTGTTCATTGTTCCTGCGCTTCCCATCCATCTTTGAATTATTCTCCCCAAAAGGCCTTAGAGGGAAAGGAAAGAGAGTTCTGTGCTTAGCGAAAGGAGAAAAAAACAGCAGGATCATTCTTAACAGACGGACAGCCAGGGTAATCGAGTGACAGCCTGGAGATGGAATGAAACAGACAGATGGCGAGATGAGATTCGGATATTCGCTAGGAGTGGATGGAACATGCTAACAGGAAACATGTCAGAGTGGAAAAGGTGGAAGAAACGTTTTTTGTCCTGCAGTGGATTAACTAGGCTGATGATGATGATGATGATGATAATGAAGGTGTTGAGAATAATAGTAACATTGATGATGATGATGAAGATGATGATAATAATAACATTGATGATGATGATACTGACGATGATAGTGAAGATGATGATGGTGGTGGTGGTGGTGGTGGTGACAACGATGTGATGATGATGATGATAACGATGTGGTGATGATGATGATGATGATAATGATGAGAAGGAGGAGGAGAGGAGATGGATAACTATGTGGTGACGATGATGGTGATGGTGATAATAATGATGATAATGATGACAGTAATAAAGCCAGTATCTCTCAGCACGTAATAATTTTGACACACCCATCACCAGATCTCAGAAATCATCGCTCACTCCCTCCATTGGTATCGCAATGAAGTGTATCGTTATTTATGTCCCCGATCGTACGTACGTAAATCAAAGAAAGACATAAAGGTTGATTTGACGCCAGAGTGCATTCAGCCTGAGGTAGGTCGGGCCCAGGTACGCGGCTTGGTAATATCTCCATGGCAACGGCTATTGTCACGCAGGGCTAAAGGTAATACTTAGAGGGGGAGGGGAAGGGGTGAGGTGAGGTGGGAGGAGGGTGGAGTGGGTGGGTGGAGTGAGAGGAGGGGAAGGAGTGGGTTGGGGTGAGAGGAGGGTGAGGTGGAAGGTGAAGCAGGAGTGGGAGGGGGTGGAAGGAAGAGGAGGTGGAGAGGGAAGTAGTAGAGAAGGAACAGGGGATGAGGGAGACAAGAGGGAGGGAGTGAAAGACGAGGGAGTGGGTGAGAGAGAGGAGAGTGGGATGGAAGGTGAAGGAAGAGTGAGAGGAAGTGGAGGAGGAGAGGGAAGTAAATGAGAAGGGATAGGTGTCGGGGTAAGAAGTGAAGAGGGAGTGGAAGACGAGGGAAGGGATGTATTAGAGAAGTGGGGGTGAGTGAAGGAGAAAAGGGTGGGAATGCAAGGTGTAGGAGTGGGAGCGGGTGGGATGAGGGAAAGAAGAGGGAGGGAGTGGAAGATGAGGGAATGGATGTAATTGAGAGAAGGGGGAGGGAAAGGGAGAAGAGGGTGGGGGTGAAAGATGTAGCAGGAGGGGAGGTGGTTGGGGGTAAGGGAGAGAAGAGGGTTGGGTTAGAGGAGGGAAGTGATAAAGAAGGGGTTTGGAAGTGACTGGTGAAAGAGGAAGAGGGAGGAAAGGAGGAGAAAGAGGAGGGACAGGAGGGTAAGGAGAAGTGGGATGGAGGTGTAGGAGAGAGTAGGATTGGAGAGTAAAGGAGGAGGGGAAGGGGGAGTGGAGATAAAGGGAGGTAGAGGGAAAAGTGGAGAGTAAAAAGGGAAGGTGTGAGGGGGGTAAAGAAGAGAGGGGAGTGGGAGGGATGGAGGGTAAGGAGGGTATGGGAAGGGAGATAAGGAAGAGAGAGGGGAGGGAGAGAGGGAGGGAGGAAAAAGGGAAGGGAAGGAAGGTAAAGAGGAGAGGGGAGAGGGAGAGATGGAGGAAAAGGAGGGGAAGGGAGAGGTGACAGGTAGAGGTGGTGGTTATCAAAGGGAAGAGGAGGGCGAATGAAGTTGAGAAGGACGAGATCAAGTTGAGGATGAAACACTGCGAGATGAAAGTGAGGATCAGGATGAGGCAAGATTGAGGTTTGACTGGGGTAAGGGTTAACGTGGGGTGGGTATAAGGATAGGGTAGGGTGGGTATAAGGGTGGTGTAGGGTGGGTATTAGGGTGGGGTGGGTGGGTGTAAAAGATGAAAGTGAGATTAGGAGAGGGTGTTGTAAGACGAAAGTGAAGTCCTGGTTAAGTATGTATATCCCTGAAAGTGAGAGTAGGAACTGTCTGTATCTGTCTGTTTATCTGTCTACCTATCTGTCTATCTATCTATCTGTCTGTCTGTCTGTCTATTCGTCTTTCTGTCTGAACATACAGTGAGGTTGGTGTCTGAGTGTGTATTTGTGTGACAGAAAGAAAAGTGTGAATGTAAGAGCTTCTAATGTTGTCTTTTCCTTTCCATGTTTACCGTGTGTGTGTGTGTGTGTGTGTGTGTGTGTGTGTGTGTGTGTGAGAGAGAGAGAGAGAGAGAGAGAGAGAGAGAGTGAGTGTAGAAATAAATGTAATAACAGCAATTATATTCCATCCATCCCTTCATTATCTAATTATTACACCATCTTGAACGAAGAAATCTGGGGCTAAGTTTCTCAGTCCAGTTACTCAAGACGAGCATGACCAGTCGTTAACTCCTGAGCAGCGTTAGGTTAGCAGTAATTCCTAACCCTGCCTTGGACTTAAACCCTTATGGACCACAGGCAGTTGGAGTGTCTTAAGCCCTAACACCTTTTCCTTAGCAGTTTATTTTTCCTAACATTACTATCTTCTGTGTTATGTAAATTTTTCTAATATCGCCTCACTTTACATAACTAACGTACAGAAGGCTATTAACCAGCCATATCCAAAAATGATTCGCTAAAGAAGAGGTGTTAGGAAGCTGCCTTAACCGATGAGAATACGGGCCTGTCTTCCCTTTATCATGAGTTCAATTAAGATACGAATCATGTTATTATATATTTTAATTAGAGTCATCAAACACCTGTATTGCCGCACCTGTCGCCAATTTTTCTCCATTTACCTTAACGGGTACCTGCAATTAAGGAAGTAATTAACGAGATGACGGCAATTAGAGGGTTGGGAGGGGTCAGGGGGGCGTGTACTCGTATGTGGCTGTTGGTCACTTAATCCCTTTCATCTAGTGACTTATTTTTACACCTACGCATGCAGTAGAGCGAATGAGGGTATTGTTTTGCCCTGTGTGTGTGTGTGTGTGTGTGTGTGTGTGTGTGTGTGTGTGTGTGTGTGTGTGTGTGTGTGTGTGTGTGTGTGTGCGTCGTTGCGTGCGTAGTTGCGTGAATGCCCAGTATAACGCGTCCAATAGAGTCACTGTCCTCGCATGGTTGGATGGGCGTATTCTATTTCATGTAGTGCTGGTCCTGTTCATTGTCCCGCCATAGCAGTCAGAATTGGTGTGTGTGTGTGTGTGTGTGTGTGTGTGTGTGTGTGTGTGTGTGTGTGTGTGTGTGTGTGTGTGCGTGTGTGTGTGTGTGTGTGTGTGTGTGGGTGTGTGTGTGTGTGCGTTTGATGAAGTTGGTCTAAATTTTGGATTATTTGAGGGTAGTTGTGTGTGTGTGTGTGTGTGTGTGTGTGTGTGTGTGTGTGTGTGTGTGTGTGTGTGTGTGTGTGATGGAGTTGGTCTAAAATTCCGGTTGTTTGGGAGCAGTTTCCATTTGGGGTTGGAATGTGTGTGTGTGTGTGTGTGTGTGTGTGTGTGTGTGTGTGTGTGTGTGTGTGTGTTTGGTATTAGGTTAAAAGTTAGTTGTGTTATTTGAGCGGCGTTGAATGACTGTGTGATGTTATGTGGAGCGGTGGTAGGGTGGTCGTTGGGGGAGAGAGAGTGGAAGGGAGGGGAGAGGAGGAGTATGTAAGGAAGGAAAAGAAGGAAGGAAAAATGATAGAAAGCAAAAGCGTAAAGAACGACGAATGGAAAAAAAAAGAAGGAAGTAAAGAAGAGAGAGTTAGGTGAGGGAAGAAAAAAAGGAAGGAAGAGAGAAGTAAAGGAAGAAAAGGAAAAGGAAGTGGGGAAGAGGAGTGGGTGAAAGATGGGGAAGATACAGTGGGGAGGGGAGAAGGAAAAAGAGAGGAAGAGGAGACGGGAAATGATATTAGGAAGGGTGTATGTGAGAGATGAGAGTAAGGGACATGGAGGGAGAGAGAGAGAGAGGAAGTATTAGGAATCGGATGTATAGAAGTAAAAGACGGAGGGACAGGACAGTGAGAAGAATGTTCCGATATTTAAGGCAGTGGGGACCAGCCTCGCACATCCCTGAGTGGTATTATATGAGCAGTAAATTCCAACCATCCCTCAGACTAAACCATAAATGACTAGACAGATAGACGGGGATGATAGCATGCCTTCTCTTTCTTCACTCTGACATCCATATACTCTTGTCGCTTTAACTTGGCCTAAAATTGCCATCTTTTCCTCGTGAATGCTAAGCTGTAACTATAGATTTACACTGGATTATGCTGCTAGTCACGAAGAAGTGCCATGGAAAGGATGTAGAGCCACAGTATTGTCTTAATGTCAGTGAGCTACGTTAAATAAGCAAAAAGGGCAAAATTCTGGGGCAAGTAAAAGTGAAAAAGTTATAGTCACGAAGAAGTGCCATGGAAAGGATGAAGAGCCACAGCATTGCCTTTTTCTATTACAAGGGAAAAATATCCTGGCCAGGTTAAGGTGAATGAACTATAGCAATAAAGGTAACAACATGTTAATTAGGGCAAACTCTCTTACACCTTAATTTATCTCTCAGTCTCAATAAAAATCTCTCCTTTGCTTCCCTCATTAGGCGAGATTGTGTGGGGGCGTCAAAAATGGTGTGTGTGTGTGTGTGTGTGTGTGTGTGTGTGTGTGTGTGTGTGTGTGTGTGTGTGGCTGGAATAGTGATGAGAGGGCTGGGGATTTACTCATAGGTATGATAACGTGGTTGTGACTGGTGTCGAATGGTGATGAGAGGGGCAGAGTGGTTGGAATGAATCACTCTCTCTCTCTCTCTCCGTGTATGTGTTTGTGTGTGTGTGTGTGTGTGTGTGTGTGTGTGTGTGTGTGTGTGTGTGTGTGTGAGAGAGAGAGAGAGAGAGAGAGAGGATAATGGTGAATGGTGCGAGAGGTGTGTGTACAGTATCTTGAAGAGTGATAAGAGACTTAGGGCTTTAGGTGTGGTGAAGTGGTGATGAGTTTTTGATGAGTGGTGATGGGAGAGGTAGTGATGAGAGAGGTAGAGTTCCGTAATTGTGATGAGGGAGGTGCTGGGATGAAGTTTGAGAAGGTGATGATGAGTGATGATATGGGTAATGAGAGGAGGTAGTACGTGGGTGAGGAATGGTGAAATGTGGTAAGAGCAGCAGAGTGATGATGACAGGCAGAATGGTGTGGCGTGGTGATGATGGGTAGTGAAGGGGATGATTAGGTATGGCTGAGTGTGATGATGATGATGATGATGACGATGATGATTACGATGATGATGATGACAGTGATGGGTGCTTAAAATTGTGGTGAACTGTGCATGATGATGATAATGATGACGATGAAAAGAGATGACGGTAGAGATGAAGATGGTGAACTGTGCATGATAATGATGAAGCTGATGATGATGAAAATGAATGACTGTAGAAATGAATGTGGTGAAGGTAATGATGATGATAATGCTGCTGCTGTTGATGGTGATGATGGTGATGATGATGGAAAGTGATGACGGGATAGATGATGGTGTTGATGATGATGATGATAATGCTAATGCTTCTGCTGTTGATGATGATGATGGGGATGATGATGGAAAGTGATGACGGGATAGATGATAGTGTTGATGATGATGATGATGCACGTAGCGAGGGAGAGTAATAGGTAGGATAGGACTGGTCATCTTCACCTTTAAGATCTCTTTTATTCATGTCAGCTCACACCTTGCCTATCCCCTTCCCTACCTGGCCTCCACCTCTCGTTAGTAGAGAGAGAGAGAGAGAGAGGAAGAGGGAAAGGAATATGCAGTAAAAGAGAAGGGGAGGGAAATGATGGAGTGAGAGGGGAGAGGAGGAGAATGTGAGTGAGTGGGGAAGGGGAAAGAGAGTGTGAGGTTAAAGAGGGAGGAGAGGAGTGAAGAGAGAGAGAGAGAGAGAGAGAGAGAGAGAGAGAGAGAGAGAAGGGAAGGGAGTGATAGGAGGAAAGAAAACAGACAGAAGGAGGAAGAAGAAGACAGGAAGAGAAAGTTGGAACCAGAATATAAGCAAAGAGAGGAGGAGGAGGAGGAGAAGGAGGAGGAAGAAGATGAAGAAGAAGAGGTGGAGGAGGAGGAAGAAGAGGAGACGACAGAGAAGAGGGATTGTGCCGTTAAAGGAGATGGTGTGTGTGTGTGTGTGTGTGTGTGTGTGTGTGTGTGTGTGTGTGTGTGTGTGAAATTTAGTTCATCACTCTCACTCACCATCTTTCATCCCTCTCTCTTCCCTCTTTCTCTTTCTCCTCTCTCGTCCTTCATCATTCCATATCTTTCTCTTCTGTCGTCTGTATTTCCATTTCTCTCTCTTTTTATATATTTTTCTTCTCTTCATCAGTATTTCTCTCTCTTCCCTCCAAAAATTTCTCTTCTTTTTCTCTCTCTTCCCTCCAAAATTTCTCCTCTTTTCTCTCTCTTCCCTCCAAAATTTCTCCTCTTTTCTCTCTCTTCCCTCCAATAATTTTTCTTTCCTCACCGTTCCCTCCAAAAATATCTCTTCTTTTCTCCCCCTTCCTTTTATCAGTCGACTTACCTCTCGCTTTCTTCCTGTTTCCTCCCTTTCTCTTCTCTGTCTTTCTCATTTTCCTCCATTCCTCTCTTCTTTTTCCTCCAGTCTCCCCCATTTTCCCTCCATATTTCCCTCATCTTTCCTCCAAAACTCCCTCCTCCTTCCTGCATATCGCACTTATCTTTCCCTCCTTTCTCCCCATCTTACTTCCTTTTCATCTAAATCTTCTTCCTTGTTCCACCTGCTCCCCTTTTTCCTTCCCTCTTTCTCCCTGCCTCTCTTCCTCCTCCCCTCTCTCCATCTCTTTCTTTCATCCCTCTCTCTTCTCCTCTCTTCTTACTCCCAGTTCTCTCTCTTCTCTTTCAACTTGCATTTCTCCTTCCTCTCTCTCTACCTCGCCTTTCTCCTTTTTCGCTTTCCTTCCTTCATCTCTCATTTTTTCCTTCATGTGTCCTTTCATTTCGTCAATTTTTTTTCCTTCTCTGTTCCATTACTCTCTCTCTCTCTCTCTCTCTCTCTCTCTCTCTCTCTCTCTCCATCCATTGAGCTCCCAAGATCTCCCGCCTCTTCAGTATCCTCTCAAGGCTATGTGTAATCAATAATCTTTAATAATACATTTCTTCCAAGTCCTTCTGAATGCAATGTTACGAGGCTAAAAGGAGCTCTAAGAATACGAAAGAGTTATTAGAGAGAGAGAGAGAGAGAGAGAGAGAGAGAGAGAGAGAGAGGGAGAGAGAGAGAGAGAGAGAGAGAGAGAGAGGGAGAGAGAGAGAGAGAGAGAGAGAGAGAGAGAGAAGGGGGGAGGAGAGGAAGCAGAAGGCGAGGTACCTAGAAAGTGTGCCTGAGAGAGAGAGAGAGGGGGGGGGTGTAAGCCAGGTAGAACGTGTGTACCTGGAAACTTTAAAGTCCTCTCTCTTTCTCTTTCTTCCTTGGCCTCTCTTTAATCATGCTCTTTTCCTTTTTATTTTTTTCTCTGTCTACCCCTGTACGTATTTTGTTTGTTTGTCTGTCTGTCTGTCTAATTGTCGACCTTTTATTTATATTTTATTGGTTTGTGTTTTTTTTCATTCCTTTTTTTTTCTATCCATATTTTCATCTGTCTGTCTGTCTGTCTGTCATTATCTGTTTATATCTGTACCTGCGTATGTCTTCATCCATCCATCCATCCATCTATCCATCCATCCATCCATCCATCCATTCATTCATCCATCCTTTCATTCATCCATCCTTTCTTCTGTTTGTCTTTTGTCTGTGACTCTTCTTGTCATCATCCTTCAATCCATTTTTTATCATCAGTCTTCTCAGTCCACCTGTCTGTCTATCTGTCTATAGTCAGACGCCTTAATGTCGTAAGGGATGGCCACAGACAAATCGCCTCCATGTCGCCCTGTCCCCTGCCACTACGCTATCTAATTTGTTAATAAGACAAAGAAAAAAAATAAAAATGCGATCCCTGGCAGATTTCAGTATCGTTCAGCACCTCACTCGCTTATTACCTTTTATCCTCAGGTGTATTTCAGGTGTAATTAAGGTTTCATTACCCTTCATTATATTTCAGATCAGATTATTTTCTTACCGTGTGGGATATTCAGGCGGTCGAACGATGTATTTCCTTTCAGTGTGTAGCATTGTGAAACACCTGATATTATTTTGACTTTATTCCTGAGTGATGGCTAAGTGTTCGGGTGTTCAGTAAGTGTTCAAGTGTTCAGTAAGTGTTCAAGTGTTCAGTAAGTGTTCAGGTGTTCATTAAGTGTTCAGTAAGTGTTCAAGTGTTCAGTAAGTGTTCAAGTGTTCAGTAAGTGTTCATTGGGTTCATTAATTGTTCAATAAGTGTTCAGCAAGTGTTCATTAAGTATTCAGCAAGTGTTCAGTAAGCGTTCATTGGGTTCATTAAGTGTTCAGCAAGTGTTCATTAAGTGTTCAATAAGTGTACATTGGGCTCATTAAGTGTTCAGTAAGTGTTCATTGGGTTTATTAAGTGTTCAGCAAGTGTTCAATAAGTGTACATTGGGCTCATTAAGCAGGGTAACCACAGGAAGGCCGTGATGACACCTGGCACTATTTGACACCACCTTCTCCATTTTTACTTCATAATCATCAGCTTGAGAGACTCCCAGGAAATTCTGTCTGTTTGTCTATCTATCTGTTTTGTCTTATTATCTATCTATCTCTACCTATCTGTCTGTCTGTCCATCCATCCATCTATCCATCCATCCATCCATCCATCCATCTATCTGTCTGTCTATCTATGTATCATTCTAATTGCCTGTCCATCTATCTATCCGTCCATCCATCTATCTATATATCTATTTATCTGTCCGTCTGTCTAGCTGTCTATATATCTGTCTGTCTGTCTGTCTGTCTGCCAAGTGTAGGCCCATGTATGTATGTATGTATGTATGTGTATGTATGTATGTATGTAAAATATATCGTCAGTCCCTGTTTCGATGATTTGTGTGGGTGGTGAGATGGGACGGGTGGGGATGGTGGTGGGTGTGGGTGGTGGGATGGGTGGAGATGATGGTGGGGATGGGTGGTGGGGTGGGACGGGTGGGGATGATGGTTGGAGTGGGTGGTGGGATAGGTGGAGATGATGGTGGGGGTGAGTGGTGGGATGGGTAGGGATGGTGGTGGGATGGGACTGTTGAGAATGGTGGTTGGTGGGATGGGACTGTTGGGGATGGTGGTGGGTGTGTGTGGTGGGATGGGATAGGGGGGATGGTGATGGGTGTGGGTGGTGGGATTATATGGTCGTGGATGATGGTGATGGTGGGTGGTGGGATGGGATGGGATGGGTGGGGATGGTGGTGGGTGTGAATGGTGGGATGATGCGGGCGGGAATGGTGGTGGGTGTGGTTGGTGGGATGGGATTGGGGGATGATGGTGGGTGCGGGTGGTGGGATGAGATGGGTGGGGATGGTGGTGGATGTGGGTGGTGGGTTAAGGCGGATTGGGATGGTGGGGTTGGACGGGTATGGATGGTAGTGGGTGTGGATGATGGGATGAGACGGTCGGGAATGGTGGTGGGTGTGGATGGTAGGGTTGGACGGGCGGGGATGGTGGTGGGTGCGAGTGGTGGGATGAGATGGGCAGGGTTGGTGGTGCGTATGGTATGGTGTGTTGTGTGTGGTGGTGGTGGGGTGGGAGGCTCGAGTCAGGCATACCGCGCATGTGCAAAGCGTATGACAGTCGCTTATGATTACGTTCCATTTTTTTCCGACTCTCACTAATCCCTCAAAGACCCACTGAATCTTTAAACAACCAGCAATGATAAATCGCTTAGAACAACGACGATATAATAAAAATACGCAATCCTCTAATTCGCGAAGATTTCAACGGATAGTAAATGATAATCTAAAACAACAAAGGCCTCCACTACCCATGACGTCATAGATTAAACCCCGCCCACTTAGCATCATACCCATCCATACACCACCACTTCACCCTGTACGACTGTGGTGACTGCATGCCCGAGTGTGTTGTGGCCTGTGTTACGGTGTCTTACGGGTGTTTGGAGGCTTCATCGACCATCTACCTGTGTCGAACACATACGAACGTGTTACCTGCGTGTGTGTGAGGGACAAGAGAGGACGCGTGGGCCAAAAGACCATCGCGACGAAGCAAGGTAAGTATATGGCGGAATAGTTTAGGCATCACAACAAACGCCCTCCATTTTCCTCTGCATTATTTCACAAAGTAGGTATTCGAATCAAACTTCCATGCTATTTATGTAAAGTTCTACGTATTTTTTCATAGGATCATAGGGAACTGAAGGGGCAGAGTGGCCGATGGTTAGGGTAGAGGCGGATTTAGATAACCATGCTGCAGTGTTTGTGTAGCGTCGGTGTGATGGTCGTCTCTAGTTGCATCACTCCGCAACCTCTATTATCTCCTTAAGTAGACTGCTAAGTCAGATTTACTTTCTACTTATACCTACTTCCACGGATTTTGTTGTAGGATTATGGGTTATTGAAGGCGTAGGTTGGTTGATGCTTTGGGTAGAGGTGGATTAAGATAACCATGCGGCCGTGTTGGGGTAGTGGGGAAGCATTGGTGTGATGACCATCTCTGGTACATCACTCAACCACCTTCGTTATCTCTTGAACCAGGCCACTTAATCAAACTTCTCTGCTATTTATTGCAAGTTCCACTTATTCCATAGTAGAATTATGGGTTAATAAATGCATAGATTGGCTGATGCTTAGGTTAGAGGTGGCTTAAGATACGCATGCTGCCGCCACCGTGTACGGCTTTTGTCGGTGTGATGGCCGTCTTTGTCCTATCCCGGGCGCACCACACAACAATCTGTAAACGCAAACTAGGCCACAAAATCAGATTTCCTTGCTATCCATACCTACTTCCACGTATTTTATTATAGGATTATGGGTTGTGCAGGGTGCAAAGTGGCAGATGGTTAGGATAGAGGTGGATTTAGGTAAGCATGCGGCGGTGTTTGTGGTAGCGTCGGGGTGATGGCCGTAGTTGACCGATCCCGGGAGCATCACTCGACAAGCTCTATATGATCACAAACTAGGCCCCCCACACTAGACTTCTTTGCTATCAGGTTCCATGTATTTCTTTTTAGGATCATGGGTTATCGTGATTGTATAGTGACAGATGGTTAGGGTAGAGGAAGAGGAAGATGAACAGCGTGGCTTTGTCTGGCAGTTTGGGTCGCATGTCTGCTTGTTGTCCCGTGCCACTCAGCAAGCGTAATGGGTCGGTGGGCGCCACTGTCTCACGTGTCTCATTTCCCCCTGATATGTTAACTCTTTTTCAATCATGGCATCCTTATTATTCTCGTGCTAACAGTTTTTCTTATATTTTTACCCACTTTACGCTGTCCATCAGAGAGAAACAGGGAGGGAGGGAAGAGGTGAACGGTGGACGTGGGTGAGGTGGAGGGGAGCATCCATACATTATCCAAGCTTATCTCTCTCCTCTCTTTTCCCTCTTTATTATGTTAATTTCTTTAGTACAGTTATGGCATGGCATCCCTTTTTACTTTTATGCTAATCTTTCTCATCTCTTTTCCCTCTTTACGTTCACCTTTTTCTTTACGATTACGGCCGCCTTATTATATTGACCCTTAACTTTCTCTTTTCTTTCCTTACGTTAACTGATTTAATACGATCACGAATTCCTTATTATTCACGCTTATCTTTCACTTGTCTTAGTCGCATTGTTAAATTCTTCAGTACGATTATGGCGTAATTTATTCACGCTTCCGTCCCACAATTTTATGCTGTTTGGGGATACCACGTAGAGATGGGGTTAGGAAATTATCTCTCAGTCTATTATTATTAACCCTATATTATTTATTTATTTATTTGTTTATTTACTTTCTATTTTTTTTTATGGTTATATTTCTGTCATATAATTTAACGTAGAATAGGCCTTTCGTATATAAGGGGTTAATGGGGAATATTCGTGATAGTTGAAAAAAGTTGAGCTTTGTAGGTAAGAGAGAGAGAGAGGATAAGGTGGCGGGGTGCGTTGCTACGAGGTGGAGGAGGAGGAGGAGGAGGGCGCTGGTAAGAAGTTTGGAAGGAAATTGTGATTCAGCTAAGGGAAAGCCCCTTTGTTTTTCTTCGATGTCTTTGCAAACCTATTTCTGTGTACTCCTCCCCCTCCCCCTCAATCGTTTTATATATTATGGTAGTATCTGTAGTGTTTCTCTCTCTCTCTCTCTCTCTCTCTCTCTCTCTCTCTCTCTCTCTAAATAACAGAACAGAGGAAGGAAAAACAAATGACTTCATGATTTTTTAGTTTATTTTGGTGACTGTGGTATAAAAGGCCATAACGCGCCTCTGTCCGCTCTTCCACGAGGCCGATGTTTCAAAAGCATGTTTCAATCCCACGCTTCGAAACCACGAGCCTGACTGAAACTTGTGACTCGCGTTTCAAACCCTTATTTTCGACCCACGTTTTAAGCCCATAATATGAACCCACATGTCAGACCCACGATTCAGACCCACGTTTCAGACCCACGTTTCAGACCCAAGATTCAGACCCACGTTTCAGACCCACGATTCAGACCCACGACATAACAGTACACTTCAAACAACACTTCATATCCACACTTCATATCTACACTTCTTATCCACGCTTTATATCCACAACTTCATGTCCACACATCAAATCCACACTTCATAATCTCTCGTCGTATCCACACTTCATATCCACACTTCGAACCCACACTTTATATCTACACTTCAAATCCACACACCATATCCACACTTCAAATGCACACTTCATATCCTCACTTTCAATCCACACTTCAGACCCACATCTCAGACCCACACTTCGAAGCTTCACAAACCCACACAGGCAACAGCAGCTGTAGTGTATATATTTTTTTCCTTTATTTTTTTTCTTTTTTCCCTCGAACTCGTCACATATTTATGGCCCTCTTCCCGGCCGCGTTCGCCAGCCTATACCACCCTCTCCCCTTTAACGGCGGTCACACTGGCCCTCGGGTAATGTGGCTGATTCTACGCCTCACACAACTAGGGTAGACTGAGGTGTATCTATGAGGGTGGTGGGAGACGGGTGTGAGGTGGGGGAGGGGGAACTTGGGTGAGGGTGTTGGGGTGGGCTGGGGTGTATCTGTGAGGAAGGTGGGAGATGGGTGTGGGGTGGGAGGAGGGGGGACATGGATGAGGGTGTTGAAGGTAGACTGGGATGTACAGTATCTATTAGGAAGGAGGGTGTTGGGTGAGGGAGGGGGGGACACGGGTGGAGTTGTAGGGTGGCGGAGGAGGGACATGGGTGAGGGTGTGGGGTGGGGGAAAGGGAGAACGTGGGTGAGTTTGTGGGGTGGGGGAGGGGGGACATGGATGAGAGTATGGTATAGGTGTGGAGGTGTGTGGTATTGATGTAGAAGTGTGTGTGATATTGGTATGGAATTTGTGGTATTGGTGTGGAAGTGTGTGGTGCTGGTATAGAGGTGTGTGTTTTTTTTAGCGTGGTGTAGAGGGGTGTGGTATTAGTGTTGAGGCGTGTGGTATTCCTGTAGAGGTGTGTGGAATGTGAGGATGGTGTGAAGGTGTGACTTTGATGTTAGTGTGATGGTGGGGGAAGGTGCATTGACGTGTGATGCCTAGTTTGAACACATAGGTCGTGATGCTGTGAAATATGTTGTTTGGGATGTGGGGGGATGTGGAAAGGTGGTGGAATATGGGAGGATGTGGAAGGGTGGTGGAGTGTGGGAGGATGTGGAAGGGTGGTGGAGTGTGGGAGGGGGTGGATAGTGGGAGGTGACGGTGATGGTGTGATAATGGTTTTAGTGGTACTGTGGATATGATGGTGGTTGTAGGACAGTGTGGTGGTTTGGAGGTAGTGGTGGTAGTAGTGGGATCGTGTGATGGTGGTAGTGGGATAGTGTGGTGGTAGTTTAAAGATGGCGGTGGTAGTCGTGAGGATAGTATCATCGTGGTGGTGATGGTGTGGAGACTATGGTATTGGTGGTAGTAAGGTAACGTGTGATGGTGCTGGTGGTAATGTGGAGTGGAGATGATGATGGTCATATGGAGAAAGTGGTGTTAATGATTTAATGTAGTGGTGGTGGTGTGAGGACGGTGGTAGTAGTGTGGTGATGATAATTTGGGGTGTGTGGAGTGGAGAAAGTGATGGTGATGGCGTGGAAGTGTTGATAGTGAGGTTGTGATGGCGGTAGTGAGGTAGTGTGGTGGTAACAGTGGTAACGTGATGGTGGTGGTGGTAGTGGTTGTGTGGTGGTGGTAGTAGTGTGGTGGTGTTGGTGGTAGTGATGTGTGATGGTGATAGTAGTGTGGTGATGTTGGTGGTAGTGATGTGTGGTGGTGGTAGTAGTTTGTTGATGGTGGTGGCAGTGATGTGTGGTGGTGGCAGTGCGATAGGTGGTGGTGGTGGTAGTGGTTGTGTGGTGGTGGTAGTTGTGTGGTGACGGTGGTGGTGCTGATGTGTAGTGATATATGTGAGTGATTCTGTTACGGTTGTGTGAACTCCAGTGACACGATTTCCAAAACTTTTTCACAGCATCACCGGGAACCATTTCGACATTATAAACCACTTGGTAATGTTGCACTAAATGGACGCTTTTGGATGTCTGATGGCATGGGCGGTGGTGTGTGGGTGTGTTGGTGGGGTGTGGGGGATGAGTGTGGGTGTGGTAGGGTGTGAGAGGATGTGGTGGGTGTGGGAGGAGGCAAAGTGAGGGAGTAGAGTGTGGGTGATGGAGTTAGGGTATGGCAAGATGTGGTGGAGTGTGGAAGATAGGATGAGGGAGCACAGTGTGAGTGATGGAGGTGGGGTGTGGAAGGAAGTATGGGGATGTGGGTGATGGTGAGGTGTGGGAGTGGTATGATGTGAGAGGTGGTGAGTGTGGTTAGGTGGTGGTGGTGGTGGTGGTAGTCGTCGTTGGAGGAGGCAGGGTGAAGGAGGAGGTGGTGGAGTGGGGGATGATGGTGGTGTTGGGGTGTGGGTGTGGTGGAGAGTGGACGGTGGTAGTTGTGTGGTAGGTAATATGTAAAATGTGAAACGAGCCATGAGCAGCATTAGTGTGTGTGTGTGTGTGTGTGTGTGTTGTGTGTGTGTGTGTGTGTGTGTGTTGTGTGTGTGTGTGTGTGTGTGTGTGTGTGTGTGTGTTGTAATAATGGACATGAATAACCTACTTGACTTTTATGTGCGTTGGTTGATATTGCAGAATTTTGTTTGTGTTATTGTTATTATTGTTATTGTTGTTGCTGGCATTATATTTATTGGTTTTAACGTTGCTATTTCTCCTCTTATTCTTATCATATTTCTTTAATGATCGTGACATTAAATTGGGGAAAGGTGTTATTATTG
>NC_136991.1:49424342-49439342 GCF_032717465.1 Coenobita brevimanus | reverse complement strand
TGTGTGTGTGTGTGTGTGTGTGTGTGTGTGTGTGTGTGTGAGAGAGAGAGAGAGAGAGAGAGAGAGAGAGAGAGAGCTGCACAAATTGCCATCTGGGTGTGGTATTGCTGTGAGGTTTCCAAAAAGTGAGATACATTTGTACAAGGTAATAGATGGATGAGTTGTTGAGGTGAGATGTGCCAGACGTGAGAGAGAGAGAGACATGTGCATAAGCTGTGATATATGACTGAGGTGTTAAAGCGTGAAGGATGTGAGAGGCAGGTGTAATAAATTGTGACAGGACCCGTTGAAATGAGGTGTGCAAGACGTGAGAGAGATGAGTGCACAGTCTTTGATACATGAGTGAGGTGTTGGAATGTGAAGGATGTGAGAGGCAGGTGTAATAGTAGTGATATACAGGTGTGCAAGATGTTAAAGGCAGGTGATGTGAGCATTGACACCTGGTATGGACACCTGGCTCACCTGTCGGCCCACCTGTGTTGCTACTCAATTATGCTGTCCCACGTTCACACACATATGCACAGTATACGCACACGCCATACGCACAGGCACACACACACACACACACACACACACACACACACACACACACACACACACACACACACACACACACACACACACACACACAAATAGATACACATTGACATACTCACACACGTGTATATGCACTCACTTATGTACTTACACACACATAGACACGTCCTACTTATAAAGCACCCGCCAACACCACTACACCGTCCACATACACAAACACACACATACTCTCAATCACGTACACACTCAAACAAGCAAACAGTCGCACAAGCACTCTCGTTCAACCATTAGCAAGCAATATTCAAACACACTGCCACTCATGCAGCCATTCATATTGGCTAACACACACACACACACACACACACACACACACACACACACACACACACACACACACACACACACAGAAATTGAGAGAGAGAACTGAAATGCTGACTGACTGAAATACTGATCTACGCAAGACAATATCTGGGCCAAGGCAAGATTCCCACCTCCCTCTTCCTTCCCCACCCCCACCCCACCTCTACACCCCCACGTTCCCTCACACCACCACCACCACCACCACCATCATCATCATCATCATCATTATCATTATCATCATCATCATCAGTGGCCTTGCTTCCGCCTTTGTACTCCACACCCGGTCCTCCTCCACTCATCATCTCACTCTTTCCACCTCGCATCTCCTGTCCACGATAATTCACTGTCTCCCACACCATAATTATTGTCCTCCCCCACCCCCACTCCACACCCTACCCTCCCCTACCCCACACTAACACTCATAACTTGTCTTCCACCTCTCCACTCCACAACCAACCCTCTCCCATCCCTCTCAATATTCAACGTACCCTCCAATCCACACCCCACTCTCCTCCTCCCTCACGTCACACAGCCCCACTACCACCACCCCTCTCCTCTACTCATTCCACACTACACTACCCTCCATTTCACATCCCTTACACCATCACCCCATCCCTAACAATCATCCCCACTCCAAACATGTCCTTCCTTACTCCACCAATACACGCTTCCCCACCCTACGACATCCCCCCTCCCCACATAGCAACCCCACACCCCACTGACACCACATCCTTCCCCATCCCATGACTCCACACGCCTACCTCACACCACCACTCAACATTCCACCCATTCGCACCCCACACCCCACCTACACCACATCCGTCCCCATCCCATCACTGCACCACCACACTATATTCCACTGAATCCCACCCCACACCCCACCAACGCCTTCCCCCCTTCCTCTTCCCTCTCCTCCTTCCCCTTCCCCCTCTCCTCCTTCCCCTTCCCCCTCCCCCATCCCCTTCCCTTGCAGTTTTCAGCAAGGAACATTGGGCTCGGATATTGCGGCTTGGGGGAAATGCTTGGACGCTTTATGTAGAATTGTTATTGTTGCTGTGAACGCGGTGGACTGCAGACTGAATTTCCTCTCTTCTTGCAGTCTACCATCCTCCTTTCGGGGCATAGGGAGGGGGCTGAGGGATGGTTGTATAAGAGGCAGTGGAGCCGAGCAGTTATATCAGTACCACCACGTGAAGGCGTCCGGAAGAGGTGGTGGTAATGGGATGGAGGGAAAAGAGGTTGGGATGATGATGATGATGATGATGATGGTGATGATAATGATGATGATGATGATGATGATGATGATGATTGCTCTTTTGATAACCCCCATTACGCCGTCGTTTAAGCATTATTCATTCATATAATCATTACTGCTCTGTCTGTCTGTCTGTCTGTCTGTCTCTCTCTCTCTCTCTCTCTCTCTCTCTCTCTCTTTATTTCTTCCCCCTTTTTCCCCTACTTACCCTTCTCCCCTCCCCTCCCCCTCCTCTTACCTTCCCTCTGCCTCCCTCTCCCCCACCCATGTAAGGTCTGACGTCCTAAAACTCTCCCCACCCCCCACCCTCACCCCCAACCCCTCACCCTCACCCCCAACCCCTCCTCTCAGGCCTCAAAGCACGAGTGTTCATTACCACTCTCTTTTAATCTCTTTCTTTCTCCACTCCGACCTGTGTCTCTGTTCGCAGTTTTTATTCAGGTTTAATCCAGAGCAAACCCCGTGTGTGTGTGTGTGTGTGTGTGTGTGTGTGTGTGTGTGAAGAGGCGCTTTAAAGAGAGAGAGAGAGAGAGAGAGCGGGGGGGATAGACAGATACCGGGTAGGCTAGGTAAGTAGGCTGGAAGATAGGGGAGAGAGAGACAGTGAGGGGAATTAAGCAAGGAAGGAAAGTAAGAGAGAGAGAGAGAGAGAGAGAGAGAGAGAGAGAGAGAGAGAGAGGGAGGGAGGGAGGGAGGGAGTTGGCAAGTCTGGAGAGTACTCAAGTATATTTCTCTTCTCTAACTTCTCATCAAATGTCACCCTTTTTTCTTGGCTTTTTTTTTTTTTTTCATTATTTTCCATCCCATTATTTTGGTGTGCTTCGTATCTCAGTTTTCCATCATTTTTTTTATATTTTATCGTTATTGTGTTTTATTTTTTTTATGTTCATCTTACTTTATTGCTTTATTTTAATGTGAGTTTAATTTTGTCTGTAATTTTAGTGTTTTTTGTAAATTTTGGCCCATGAGTTTCGTGCTATGATTTTCACCTTATGCCCTTTTCCATAAGTTTTGGTTTTATTTCTTGTGTGTGTGTGTGTGTGTGTGTGTGTGTGTGTGTGTGTGTGTGTGTGTGTGTGTGTGTGTGTGTGTGTGTGTGTGTGTGTGTGCGCGCTCCGTCATCATTCATTACAATTAACACACACACACACACACACACACACACACACACACACACACACACACACACACACACACACACCACGATAAATGATCAGCCTCCTTGCACATCAATCGTACGGGGTTAAGACGTTGAGGAAGGGAGCATGGAAGGATTGAGGAGGTAGAGAGGGAGGGTTGAGAGAAGGGGTGGTATAGTTGAGGAGTTTGAGAGGGCGTGGGGAAGGAGTGAGGGAGTGAGTGAATGAGATGGGGAGGGAGGGAAGGGGAGGTTGAAGGAGAGAAGAGGATGAATGAGGAAGGGAGAAAGTAAAGGGGAGAGGATGGGATTGAAAGGCTGAAGGAGAGAGTGAGATGGATGAGGAATTTGAGGGAGGGAGTGTGGGAGGATTGAGGAAGGGAGTGGGATAGGTGAGGCGTTTGAGAGGGAGTAGAAGAGACAGGGTGGGAAGGGGAGGTTGAAGGAGAGAATGGGATGATTGAAGAATTGGAGGGAGGGATTGTGAGATGACTGAGGAGGGGGAGAAGGAGTGAGAGAGTTGAGGAGTTTGAGAGGGAGTGGGGAGGGAGTAAAAGAGAGAGGGTACCGTACACTATATCGCTTCAAAATGATGATGATAATGATGATGATGATGATAATAATAATAATAATAATGACGATGATGAGGAGGAGGTCGAGGAGGGTGACAAAAGTGTTATGAAGGAAAGAAGGAATTATACTGTTCAAGGGAGAGGGGCTTTTCAAGAATATGACGGAAATTTGAGGTTAGTAAAGAGAATACTGTTTTATTAAGAGAGAGGGAAAGTGTTTTATTGATGGGGGAGAGACTCAGCTGACTGGGAGATGGACTTTATCGAGAAGAAAAAGTTTAAATGGAGAGGAGCTTACAGGGAGGGCTGGTTTGTGGCAGAGACAGGGATTGAGTGGCAGGGGGAATGAGGTTGGGTGGAGGAAGGTGGGATTTGGTGTGTGTGTGTGTGTGTGTGTGTGTGTGTGTGTGAAGCAGGGATTGTGTGGCAGGGAGAATGAGTATTGGATTGAGGAAGGTGGGATTTGGTGTGTGTGTGTGTGTGTGTGTGTGTGTGAATGTCAGGGAGAGTGAGTTTGGATTGAGGACGGAGGAATTGTGTGTGTGTGTGTCAGGGAGAATGAGTTTTGGATTTAGGAAGGTGGAATTGTGTGTGTGTGTGTGTGTGTGTGTGTGTGTGTGTGTGTGTGTGTGTGTGTGTAAGATATTTTGATGAAGGGAATGATTTTCTTTGTAGGCAAGTGGGCAATATTGTGTTTTGAGAAATGAGTTTTATTTGAGGAAAGTGTGTTGTTTTGCGCCAGAGAAATGAATGTCTGCATAAGAGAAATGAATATCAGAGAAATGTATCTTGCTCCTAGTTTAACAATTTATGCTTCATGATAGACAATCGGAACAAAATATTAGACGATGTTCATGGGTAAGAAAAAGTCTTATTCAGGAGCACAGTAAGTTGAAAACAGATGCAGGTCCAAGAAAAAACATAAGAGCATTTTAAGGTCGAGAAGTCGTGTAAATGAATGACACTGGATGGCTGGGCACAAGGGAGACTTTATAAAAATTTTTTGGGCAAGCATCCATTCAAAGGGTTCTTAGAAATAATGATTAGGTTCCGTAAAGGGGGATAGGGTTGCGTGTTTTTTAAAATTAGATTCGTCCCTGAAATGAGTTTCCAGTGACGATGGAATTGCGCCAGAATTTTGTTTCGTTACGGGCATCACCGAGAAAAGTAAATGTGCCGATTTTTTTTCTTTTTGTAATCGTTGTTATTTTAATACGGAAAAGGGAAATATTATACAGTAGCACAAAATGATAAACAGTGCCTCAGAAGGGTAGAGAAGATGATGACACACGAAGACCTGTTGACCAGAGCTGTGTGGCTTGATCATTTGTAGCTCACGTGGCTTTTTAGAAACATTTGTACCTCAATAAAAAAATGGTTGATAGTCACACCAGGTTTAGCATTTTATAAGACGCGAGAATACGTGGGTACCCTTATTTCTTTACTTCCACATTTCTTGTTCTCAGGTATATGTTATTCTCTTTTTACCCTAACTTGGCCCAGATTTTCAGCCCCTTGCAGCTCATTTCACGTAGCTCAGTGGCAGAATCAGGCAATACCACGGCTCTACGTCCTTCCCTTCGCGCTTCTTCGTGATTAGCACCATATTCTAGAGCAAATCCATTATTGCAGCTTAGCATTCAAGACGGAGAGATGGCAATTTTAAGCCAAGTTAGAGCAAAAAGGGTATAGTTATTTTTATCCCTTCATTTCTAACCTAATTTATCTACGAATTTTGCCGAGGAGAGGTTGGACTTGTTAAACTGGTGAGACTTGGTTGTGTGTAAGGCGAAGGAGGTGTCATTTGAGTGTAATTAGAGAGAAGAGGGTTGTTAGAGAGAGAGAGAGAGAGAGAGAGAGAATGTTGAAATGTATCAGAGAGAGAAGTGAGTTAGGAGAGAGGGAGAGAGGGTGTGGGCTGGGGAGGGAGGAGGTGACATGATGGCAGTGAGGTAGAATATTTGTGCGGAGAGAGAGAGAGAGAGAGAGAGAGAGAGAGAGAGAGAGAGAGAGAGAGAGAGAGACAGGGAGAGAGAGAGAGAGAGAGAGAGAGAGAGAGAGAGAGAGAGAGAGAGAGAGAATTTGTGGAAGGTAAGAGAAGAGGGTTGATTACTTACGGGAAAAGAGGGGGAGGAAAGGCAGGGGATGGGGAAGCAGAAGGAATGTGAAGTCATGGGGGAGGAAGGAGACGAGGAGGAGGAGGAGGGAAGAAGAGGAGGGAAGAGGCGGAGGAGGAGGAGGAAGAGGAGGACGAAAAAGATGAGGGATAATATAATGGAAGGGAAAAAGGATAAAGACATGTAGAAGAGAGAGAGAGAGGGGAAAGAAAAAGGAGAAAACAGAGGGGAAAGGAAAGGGGGAAGAGAGGGGAAAGGAAAAGAGAGGAAGAGAGAGAGGAAAGGAAAAGAGAGGGAGAGAGAGGGGAAAAGGAAAAGAGAGGAGGAGAGAGGGGAAAGGAAATGAGAGGAAGAGAGAGGGGAAAAGGAAAGGGAGAAGAGAGAGGGAAATGGAAAAGGAGAGAAAGGAGGGGAAAGGAAAGGGAGAAGAAAGAGGGGAAAGGAAAGGGAGAAGAGAGGGGAAAGAAAACAGAGAAAGGGGATTGGAAAAGGAGAGAAAGGAGGAGAAAGGAAAGGGAGAAGAGAGAGGGGAATGGAAAGGGAGAGAAAGGAGGGGAAAGGAAAGGGAGAAGAGAGAGGGGAAAGGAAAGGTGAGAGGGAGAGAGGAGTGAGGGAAGAGAGGAAAAAGAGAAGAAAGGGGAAAGGAAAGGGAGAAGAAAAAAGGAAAAGGAAAGGTAAAAGAGAGAGAAAAGAAAAGGAAGAAGAGAGAGGGGAAAGAAAAGAGAAAGGGGAACGGAAGAGGAGAGGCGAGAGGGGAATGGAAAGGGAGAGAAAGGAAGGGAAAGGAAAGGGAGAAGAAAGAGGGGCAAGGAAAAGTGAGGGGGAGAGAGGAGTGAGGGAAGGAAGGGGCATTTGAACGATTTTGCTTACCCTGCATGTCTGTTTAAAGAAATAAACAAATCAAGCTAATCTGATCTCTCTCTCTCTCTCTCTCTCTCTCTCTCTCTCTCTCTCTCTCTTCCTTAGCATCTAATAGTGAAGATATTTTTAACCACAGTTCCAAAGTAGGGTCATTGTTTTCATCGTTGCCATGGTAACTTTCCCCCTCTCCTAACAGCCTCATTAGGGCTTGTTAGTGTGCTCGTTACGCCAGAGTGGTTGCTGTTAGTGGGAGTGTGGCTGTGATAGTTTGTCGAGAGAGAGAGAGAGAGAGAGGGGGAGAGAGAGAGTAGTTACTGTTAGTGGGAGTGTGGCTGTGATAGTTTGTTGAGAGAGAGAGAGAGAGAGTAGTTACTGTTAGTGGGAGTGTGGCTGTGATAGATTGTTGAGAGAGAGAGAGAGAGAGAGAGAGAGAGAGAGAGAGACAGACAGACAGACAGACAGAAAATTGAGTTATTTGAGAAGAGAGAGACAGGTAAGTGACGAAAAGGTGGGTTGCGGTGTTGATGTGAATATGATTGACAGTGTTAGGAGAAATATTGAGGTGGTTCGGCCATGTGGAAAGGATGGGGAATGAGAGACTGACTAGAAGAGTGTATGTGAGTGAGGTGGGGGGGAGAGGTGGACGGGGAGAAGGGGGATAATGAGAGACTGACAGGAAGAGAGTATGTGGCTAAGATGGTGGGGAAGAAGGGGGGGGGGAGACAGAGGATGAAATTTAGAGATGGAGTGGACAGAGAAACGAGAGAGGAGGGTGTTGAATTGGAGGGAGGGCAGTCAGATGGTAGAGGACAGGGCGACATGGAGGCGATTTGTTTGTGGCCCCTCCTTACGGAATAAAGGCACCTGGCTATATTCAGATAGGTAGATTTTACTTCACCTGAATAATTACAAGCGATTTAATTCAGATGGGGAAACTTAACGCAGCTAGAGGGATCAAGATGATGATGTCTTGCCTCCCTCATCGTATATATACCTCCACCATTCTCCATCTCTCCTTCCTCCCTCCCTCCCTCCATATCCTTCTCCCCCTCTCCCTCCTTTCTCTCCTTCACTCCCTATCCTTCCCATCTTCGATCTCCTTCTCCCCCACCTCCTCTCATGTTACCTTATAGCAATAGTCCTCCCATTTTCCTCTCATTCTTCTTCACCCACTTTGGTCCTTCTCTCCCTCCCTGCCCCTCTCTCCCTCACTCTTCCTCCTCCTCCCCCCCCTCCCCCTCTCAGAGCTTTGTTGCCAGTGTTGACATGTGGATTATTGCTCTTCCCCCCCCTTCTCCTTTCCCAGGTCTGTCTGTCTGTCTGTCTGTCTGTCTATCTTTTCATTCATTCACTCCCTGCCCATTCCCCCCCTCTGTCTGTCTGTCTGTCTCTCTCTCTCTCTCTCTCTCTCTCTCTCTCTCTCTCTCTCTCATCCTCCTTTCCGGTACTTGACCTTAGCGTTTTCAGAAATGATAAAAACGACATTGATTCCTTGGAAGTTTTAGAGAGAGAGAGAGAGAGAGAGAGAGCAGAGGAGGAAGAGGAAGGAGAGGGGGAGGGAAGATTGGAAGGAGAGGAAGAGGAGAAATAAAAGAAGAGAGTGGAGAGGAAATTGGAGGAGGAGGAAGAGGAGGGGAGAAGGGAAAAAAACTGAAGCGAGGTTGTAACACAAGAGGGAGAACAGGTTTCATTCTCTCTCTCTCTCTCTCTCTCTCTCTCTCTCTCTCTCTCGCCCCCAACCTCCGTCATTCAAGCGATCATTTGCGAAATATTTGTCGTGTCGCCTAGATTTGCGGCGTTAGGGTTGGATGCTGACAGGAGAGAGAGAGAAGAGGGAAGGGAGAAAAATATATGAGGGAGAGGAAGGGAAGAGAGAGGAGAAGAGAGAAGAGAAGGGAGGGGTTGGTATGGTGCGAGAAGGGAAGAGAGAGGACGGAAGGGGACAATGAGGAGAGAAGAGAAGGGAGGGAGGGGTTGGTATGGTACGGGAAGGGAAGAGAGAGGAAGGGAGGGAAAGAGAGAGAATAGAGAGGAGAGGAGATGGAAGGGAGGGGATAGTGGAATGGATCGGAAAGGGAAGAGGGAGGAGAGGAGAGGTGAGGAGAGAAGAGTAAGAAGAGAACAGAGAGGAGAGGAGAGGAAAAGAGAAGGTAGGGAAGGGATGGTATGGGACGGGAAGGGAATAGAGGGTAAGGGAAGGGAAAGGAAAGGGGGATATTGGATGGGAAGAGGAGGGAAGAGAAGGGATGGGATGAGAGAGCAAAGGGAAAAATATGAGATAAAGAAGAGGAAACGAGAGAAAAGAGGAAGGGAAGGGAAGGGAAGAAGGAGGAAGGGTGGGATGCCGACAGAAGTGGATGGGCACAAGGAAGGGAAGAGATATATGATGGAAGGGAAGTGAGGAAGGAAGCTACATGAGAAGAGGGAGGGGAAGTGAAGGAAAGAGAGAAGTGGAGAGAACGTAAGGGAGATACATAAGAGAAGGAAGAGGGAGGGAAGAGAAGGGGAAGGAAGGAGAGGGAGAGGAAGAAGAAATGTAAGTGAAGAGAAGTATTTGGGATGGGGTGATTGCACGAGTAGGTAAGTGCAGGGAAGGGAGGGGGATGTATGGGGAAAGGGAAGAGAAAAGAAATATGAGGGGAGGGATGGGTGAGATGGGATGATTTGAGATGGGAAGGGAAAGGAAAACCGAAGGAAGAAGGGCAGTGCAAGGAAAGGAATGTTAAGGGTGTGATATGGATGGGAAGGGAAGGGAGGGGAGGGGATGGGGAGGGGACGGGAGGTGAGTGGAGGGGAGGGAAGAGGACGAGGAAAAGAAAGAAAAAGTAAGGGAAGGACAGGGAGGGAAGGAAAGGGAAGGAAGGTAAAGGAGGGAAAGGGAGGGAAGGGATTCGAAGGGAAAGGAAAATACTGGAGGAATATAATTGAGGTAGTGGGGTGGCATGACTTACTTGGGAGAGGAGGGAGAAGAATAAATATGAGAAGGAAAGAAGAGAGAAAGGAAGAAAAGAGAGGAGAAAAGAGAAGTGATTTGAAGGGAAAGGAAGGGAAGCAAAAATAGAGAGAGGAAGTGCAGTGGAAGGGAAGGGAAGAGAAGACGAGGGGAAGGGGAAGGGAAGAAAAAGAAGGAAGAATTATGAGGCTGGAAAGAAGTTAAGAAGCAGGGACGGTGTGATAGTAGGACAAGGAAGATAAAGGGTGAGGGAAGCAGAGGAAATGTGAGAGAGTGAGATAAAAGAAGATACGAGAGAAGGAAGAGAGGAGGGGAGAAGAAAAATAGTGACAGGAAAAGAAGAGAACAATGGAAAGAAAGAGAGTAATGAAGAGACGAGGAGGGGAATGATGTAGGAAAGAAAATACATCGGTAGCAAGGATGAGAGAGAGAGAGAGAGAGAGAGAGAGAGAGAGAGAGAGAGAGAGAGAGAGAATGTTGAAATATATCAGAGAAAGAAGTGAGTGAGGAGAGAGAGGGAGAGGGTGAAGGTTGGGAAGGGAGGAGGTGACATGATGAAGTAGAATAATTGTGTGTGGAGAGAGAGAGAGAGAGAGAGAGAGAGAGAGAGAGAGAGAGAGAGAGAGAGAGAGAGAGAGAGAGAGAGATGCATGAAAAGAAGGATGCGATTAAGGAAAAATATTTTGTTAGAAGGAGTACCGGAAAAAGCAAAACACACACACACACACACACACACACACACACACACACACACACACACAGCACCCCGTCTCATGGCACCCTAGAGAAATTAATGTCACTTGTATCAGACGACGGGAGGTGGGTGGGTATGGGGGGAGGGGAATCAGAGGAGAAAGCTTATCACTGATCTCCACTAATGACACAGTAGGAATGAACGTGAGCCTTACTGATAGCAACGTGACTCTACGGTAATGTGGTCCTTACTGATAATCCTACACTCGTTACTAGCCAGAGACAACGGGAGGGGAATTGGGGAGTCAGTGGAGAGGATTTACTACTGATAGAATCTTTACCAATAAAGCCGCAGTCTTTTTTCTATTAAAAAAAAATATATATATATATCGAGGCAATTTTTTTCCATTGGCAAGAAAAAATTAGCAATATGTGTAAGGCTTTTTCCATTTACCAAGCGCAGGAGAAAATGAGAGAGAGAGAGAGAGAGAGAGAGAAAGAGGTAAAATCTTAGCGTGTCTTACAAAAAAAAAAAAAAAAAGGAGGGTAAACAAAAGGCTGAGTTTATAATGGAGACTTTTTTCTTTTTCTTTCTTCTCTCTCTCTCTCTCTCTCTCTCTCTCTCTCTCTCTCTCTCTCTCTCTCTCTCTCTCTCTCTCTCTTTTACGAACCTAAAATAAACCCTGCAGAACGGAAGGCTTGACCTGGGTATTAGCTAAGTGCCCCCCTCGCAGTAGCAGGGGTTATAAAGAAAATGGGAGCAGAAAGGAAGGATTAAGAAAATGAAAGACAGTAATAAGATGGGAACAGAAAAGAGAGGTCAAGAAAATAAAGGAAAGATGTTAGCAGGAAAGAAAGGCAAAGAAAATGAAAGAAAAGATGGTAGCAGGTAAGACAGGTAAAGAAAATGAAAGAAAAGATGTTAGCAGGAAAGAAAGGCAAAGAAAATGAAAGAAAAGATGTTAGCAGGAAAGAAAGGCAAAGAAAATGAAAGAAAAGATGGGACCAGGTAAGACAGGTAAAGAAAATGAAAGAAAATAATAACGTGGAAGCAGGAAAGAAAGGCAAAGAAAATGAAAGAAAAGATGTTAGCAGGTAAGACAGGTAAAGAAAATGAAAGAAAATAAAAAGATGGCAGCAGGAAAGAAAGTTAAAGAAAATGAAGGAAAGATAGAAGTAGAAAAGAAAGGTAAAGAAAATGGAAGAAAAATATAAAGATTGGAGCAGAATAGGTGAATGATTTTGAAGGAAAGAGGGAAGCAGAAGAGAAGGGTTGAGAAAATGGAAGAAGAAAATAAAGATTGGAGCAGGGAAGGTTAAGAAAATTGAAGGAAATAATATGTGAAGGAGAGATGCGAGGGAAGGAGTGTCTGGGAGCGAAAAGTGAACCTAACCTGGTGTTAATGTAATGAGTAAAAAAGTGTGTGAAGAGAAATGAAAAGATTGGGAAGACAAGAGAGATGGCTTAATTCTTTGTTTACTGTTACGTGTCTGTTCGTCTTTTGTGTGTGTGTGTGTGTGTGTGTGTGTGTGTGTGTGTGTGTGTGTGTGTGTGTGTGTGTGTGTGTGTGTGTGTGTGTGTGTGTGTGTGTGTGTGTGAGAGAGAGAGAGAGAGAGAGATAGAGAGAGAGAGAGAGGATACTGTAGAGAAAAAACGGAATAAAACAGACTATGAGGACAAAAACAAAGGAAGGAAGTGTGAGAGGAAGGAGGGAGGAGGAAGAAGGAGTTTAGATAGAGGAGGATGGGAAGCAAGATTTTGGGGAGATGTGGAAAGAAGGAGGGGGGAGGAAGGTTGAAGGAGGGAAATAGGGAGGTGGGAAAGAGGAAGAAGGGAGGAAGGAATGAAGGAAGGGAGAGGGGTAAGAATGAACGGAAGAGAAGGTAAGAAGGAAGAAAGGAGGAAGGATTGAAGAAGGGACAGAGGAGGAGGCAGGAGAGAGAGAACGTGGGCGAAGGAAGGAAGGAGGAGGAGGAAAGAAGGAAGAAGAGAGAGAAGGAGAAGAGGAAGGCGGAGATTGCTGAAGTTTTGAGGTTAAGAGTGGATAGTGCAGGAAGGGAGAATGTTGGTGATAATGGGAGGCTGGAAGAGAGAGAGAGAGAGAGACGTTTTATGAGTGCAACAATAACGATACAGTTAAAAAGAAACACTGTTCTTATAAACAGAAGTATTACTGAAAAAAACACACACACACACAAACACTTGATGCATAAATCAGATATAGAGGCAGTGGACGGAGATAACACTTAACCAGGCGTACCCGTGACTCTCTCTCTCTCTCTCTCTCTCTCACACACACACACACACACACACACACACACACACACACACACACACACACACACACACACACACACACACACACACACACACACACACACACACACACACACACACACACACACACAGGCTAAAAGAACTGCATCATCTCTCTTACTGTTCATTTTGTTTGGTGTACGGAATTAGCTGTTGTTTGTGTCCTGTACTTAGCTCGTGTGGTCTTTATCTTGAGCTAATTTACGTCTTCAGTAACTATATCATCATCATCATCATCATCATCATCATCATCATCATTATCATCATCATCATCAGAATGTGTAATGATGTAAACTTTTTGTCTTTCTTCCTCAGGTGAGCGACCCACCAGGCCTCATAGTCGTTAGTCTGTGTCGGAGAAGGGTAAGTTATCAATTCTTTGTGTGTGTGTGTGTGTGTGTGTGTGTGTGTGTGTGTGTGTGTGTGTGTGTGTGTGTGTGTGTGTGTGTGTGTGTGTGTGTGTGTCAGTCATGGGCTAAACGAACTGTCATTCATGTATTACAAGAGAAAAAGGTTTTATCACGAAAAAATACAATCTCTCTCTCTCTCTCTCTCTCTCTCTCTCTCTCTCTCTCTCAAAATTTTCGGGTATGTTTCGGTATCGATGGTAATGTAATTTTGTCACTGTGTCTTGAGAGGGAATAACATTAGAGAGAGAGAGAGAGAGAGAGAGAGAGAGAGAGTGTAAATTTAAAGGAGAAGAGAGGGAAGAGGAGGGAGGGGGTGAAGGGAGGAAGAGGAGAGGGAGAGAGAATGAGAGTGGGTGAAGGTAAAGAGAGTGAGGGCAATTGAACAAGACGAGGGAAAATGCGACTGAGAGAGAGAGAGAGAGAGAGTCACTGACGAAGAGAGTTTGTTGGAGTAAAAAAAAACTATGTAGGAGGGAAAAATTTGAGAGAGAAAAGAGGATATAAGAGAAAGAGTAAGAGAAAAGAGAGGATGTGAGACCGATAAAAGAGAGTGAATGTGGATTAGAAAGGAAGAAAAGAGGAGGGGACGTGAGAGAGTAAAAAGAGGATTTGAAAATGAGAAAAAATGGAGTAAGTGAGGAAAAATGGAGGGGAGAAAGAGAGTAAAGAGAGCATGTGAGAAAAAAAAAAGAGGGGAGAAAGAGAGTAAAGATAGCATGTGAGAAAAAAAAGAGAGGAGAAAGAGAGTAAAGAGAGCATGTGAGAGAGAAGAGCAATTTATGTACCCCCACTCTAGGGACCCCCCCCCATTAGGGCAAATACACTGCAGTAACGACAAGTGTTGGGGTGCTGGTGGGGGAGGGGGTGTGGTGGGGGTGAGGAGGGGCGTTTGTATAACCGGGCAGTGGATCCGCCTGGTTACATCGGTGCCACCACGTGAAGGCCTCCTTCTCCAACACCAGATAGGGATCATAATTGGGTGTGTACTGTACTGTGTATGGGGTGGATAAGTGGATTAGGTGGCAGGCGTTGAGGGAGGATGAAGGGAGACTAATTGTGGAGGCTTGTGGAGAGGAGGATGTGGTGGAGTGTGTGTGGTGTGGTAGAGGAGGGTGGTGGTGTGGTTGAGTGTGGTGGAATGGTGGAGTGTAGAGTGTGCTGTGGTAGTGTGGTGAGATGGTGCAGTTTGTGTGGTGTGGTAGAGGAGGGTGGTGGAGTGGTAGAGTATGCTGTGGTAATGTGGTGAGATGGTGGAGTGTGTGTGGTGTGGTACAGGAGAGTGGTGGAGTGTGGTGTGGTAGTGTGGTGAGATGGTGGGGTGTAGAGTATGGTGTGGTAGTGTGGTGGAATGGTGGAGTGTAGGAGTGTGGTGAGATTGTGTGTGGTGTGGTAGAGGAGGGTGGTGGAGTGTGGTGTGGTAGTGTGGTGAGATGATGGAGTGTAGAGTATGGTGTGGTGGAATGGTGGAGTGTAGGAGTGTGGTGAGATGGTGTAGAATGTGGTGTGGCAGAGGAATGTGGTGGAATGGGGGAGTGTAGGAATGTGGCGTGGTGGAGTGTGGTGGATGTGGTGTGATAGAAGAGTGTGGTGGAATGTGATGTCGTATAGCTAATGTGATGTGGTGGGTGGTGGTGGGCTTAGTGTGGCTCTGTGTGGTGTAGTGTGGTGGAAGGTATGATGTGTGGTGGAGTATGGTGGAAAATGTGATGTGTGGTGGAGTATGGTGGAAAGTGTGATGTGTGGTGGAGTATGGTGGAAAGTGTGATGTGTGGTGGAGTGTGGTGAAA
>NC_136991.1:49416842-49419342 GCF_032717465.1 Coenobita brevimanus | reverse complement strand
CTTCTTCTTCTTGCTGCTCCTTGTCTTCCTTCTCCTCCTCCTCGTTCTCCTCATGGCCTTCTTCCTCCCTTCTTCCTCCTCCTCCTCATCATCATTATCATCGTCTTTCTCTTCCTCCCCCTCTTCCTCAACATCATCATCATCATCATCATTATCATCGTCTTCCTCTTCCTCCTCCTCTTCCTCATCATCATCATCATCATCATCATCATTATCATCGTCTTTCTCTTCCTCCTCCTCTTCTTCATCATCTTCTTAGTCTTTTCACTCCTTCTTCTTCTTCCTCCTCCTCCTCATTATTCCTGTTCCTCTCTTCACCTCCTTATCTCTCAGTTTTCTCTCCATCTTTCTTCGGCATTCTCCCCCCCCCCTCTCTCTCTATCTGTCCTTCCCATTTTTTTTCCCTCTCTCTCCTCCCCTCTCGCCTCGCCACTTCATCGTCTTTCCCTCCTAATCCTTCATTTTTCCTCTTCTCGTCTGCCCGAGTTATGACAGTTTCTCTCTCTCTCTTTCTGTCTGTCTGTCTGTCTGTCTGTCTGTCTGTCTGTCTGTCTCTGTCTCTGTCTCTGTCTCTCTCTCTCTCTCTCTCTCTCTGTCTCTGTCTCTGTCTGTCTGTCTCTCTCTCTCTCTCTCTCTCTCTCTCTCTCTCTCTCTCTCAGATTCCTGATTATTTTTCTCTCATTTTCTCATCAGCCATCTTTGATTTTTCTCCCCCCCCTCCCCCTCCCTCCGCTTCCCTCTGCTTTTCCCTCCCTTCCTCCCTTCTTTCCTCCCCGCTTTTCTTTCCCTCCCTCTCCTCTTTCGTACCCTTTCTCCTTCCTTCCCTTCACTCACCCTTCCCTTTCTCTCCCCTCTAACCCCATTTCTTTCCTCCTTCTTCCCCTCTTCCCTCCCTTCCCTTCTTCTTCCCCCCCCCGTCTTAATCAATCAACCTTGTCTTCCTCCTCCTCCTCCTCCTCCTCCTCCTCCTCCTCCTCCTCCTTCTCCTCCTCTTCCCTTCCATACCTTTATGCCTCCCATTTCCTCTTTTCACATATTTTTGTCCTTCTCCCTTTTTGCCTTCTTCGCCTTTTCATCATCATCATCATCATCATCATCATCATCATCATCTTCACCATCACGATCATCACCATCATCGCCATCACCATCATCGCCATCACCATCAGTATCATCATCGTCATTGTCATCATCTTCACCATCATCATCATCATCATTGTTGTCGCTTTCTCATCATCCTTCGTTCATCCTTTCTTCATATTCATTTCTTTCCTGTTCCCTTCTTCACTTCTACTCTTCCTCTCTTCCCTCTTCTTCGTTCTTCTTCTCCCTCGTACGATTTTCACTCCTTCAAGTATCATGTCACATATCTTCGTCTCTCCTCATCTCTCTTCATCATTCCTCCATCCTCTCCTCCTCCTCCTCCTCCTCCTTCATTTCTTCCTCTTCCTCCTTCATGTCTTTCTCCTTTTCCCTCGCTGACTTCTTAATTGCTCTTTTTCCTCTCTCATTATTTTTCCTCTCCCTTCCTCTCCTTTCTCTTCACTCTTTTCCCCTCCATTGATCTTCCTCCACTCTTCCCTCCTGCCCTCTCAATGACTGTCCTCTTTTATCCTCTCTCATCTCGAATACTCCTTTTCTTTGTCTATCTTCTTTACTCTCTATTCCATCTTTCTTTCACTGTCTCTCCTCCTCTCCTCTCCTCTCCTCTCTCTTTTATGATTCCTCCCTCTTCCCCTCTTCTGTCTTAATCCCCCCCACTCTCTTTCCCTCTTCACCCCCCCTCTCTCCTGTTCATCTCATCCTCTCTTGCCTTATTTCTCTAGCCTCTCGCCTGTCATCTCTTCCTACTCCTCTTCACTCCTTCCTTCTCTCCTTCCATCAGGTTCCCTCTCTTCTCTCCTTCCCATCCCTTCCCCTCTCCTATCCTCTCCTCCTTTCCCTTCCAACCCCCTCCCCTCCCCTCTCCTCTTCTTCCTTCAGTTTCTCTCTCCTCACCCTCCCTCCCTCCTTTCTCTTCCCCTCTCCTCCCCTCTTCCCTCCTCTTCCCCTTTCCTCTCCTCCCCTCCCCTCTTCTCTCCTCTCCTGTCCTGTCTCTCCTCTCCTTCCTTCAGTTTCTCTCCCTCCCACCCTGCCTCCCTCCCTTCTCTTCCTCTCTCCTCTCCTCTCCTCTCCTCTCCTCTTTCCGCCTCCTCGTCCTTCCAGAATCATTTAATTTCCTTCTCTTCTCGCTCATGATTTCAAGTTGACGTCTTCCACTCCTCCGCCATTTTTCCGCCGAGCGTGTGGGGAAATTTGGTGTTGATGTGGCCCAGAGAGAGAGAGGGAGAGAGAGAGAGAGAGAGAGAGAGAGAGAGAGAGAGAGAGAGAGGGAGAGAGAGAGAGACGGAAGTAGAATGGGAAATAGGTGATAAGGTCAAAGGAGAGTCAGGGTTTAGGAGAGAAGTGGGGGGAAAAGGAAGAAAAATGATAGAGAGAGAGAGAGAGAGAGAGAGAGAGAGAT
>NC_136991.1:49396842-49411842 GCF_032717465.1 Coenobita brevimanus | reverse complement strand
GTGTTAGTCTTATTTTAAATGGACCCCTTTACTACGACGGTCTTTTATTTACTTTGCCCTTAGTCTTACTTAAATGGACCTGTTTACTACGATGGTCTTTTATTTAATCTTCTTGCTATCAGATGGTTTTATTTTGCTGAGAGACAATCCCTTCACTGGTGCTAGAGAGGGACGCCTTCATGTAATGGCATGTGTATGATCGAGCGGTGGCGCTGCCTGGGTATATAAAAACGTCCCTTGATACTCTCCCTATCCCTCAAGAGGAGGATGGGGGCCTGCGGATGAGAGGCAGCTAAAGATTCACATTGAGATGAGCCTGTAGTTGGAACTACTATCAATATTACCATTACAAGATGCATCCACGACCCTGAACAGTATTGAACGGCATTAGCTATAACAGAAGGGAAAACAGTAGCTAAAACAGAGAAGAAAACAGTAGCTAAAACAGAGAAGAAAACAGTAGCTAAAACAGAGAAGAAAACAGTAGCTAAAACAGAGAAGAAAACAGTAGCTAAAACAGAGGGGAAAACAGTAGCTAAAACAGAGGGGAAAACAGTAGCTAAAACAGAGGGGAAAACAGTAGCTAAAACAGAGGGGAAAACAGTAGCTAAAACAGAGGGGAAAACAGTAGCTAAAACAGAGGGGGAAAAGAAGTCATAGTAAGGAAGAAATTAACTAAATCTTTGGTTAACGTCACCCTTTTCTCTTTCCTCTTTTCTTTTTGTTTTCCCTTTTTTCGTACCCAGCACGCGCTAGTGACCCCAGTTTGTTTCCTCCCTCAACTTTTCCCTCTCTCTCTCCTCCGGCGCGTGTCTGTCTCGGAGTGAGGGAACTTCTGATGGGGCGTGACTTCCCCTCGTGTCACTTCCTTCGTCAGCGCCTCTTCTTTCTTCATGGTGTTTCCTTTATCGGTGTCAGCGGCGGGATTCACACTCTTGTAATTCCTATTCTGGTTTTGCACCTTCCCACTTTTCTACCCCGGTACGCACACACACACACACACACACACACACACACACACACACACACACACACACACACACACACACACACACACACACACACACACACACACACACACACACACACACACACACACATTTGTACACGCCTATGGGTTTAGCAATAGGTTAATACACCTTCACACCTCAGTACGCCGCGCATGCACACATAAGCATGCACACTCATACATACATACATACATTCTCTCTCTCTCTCTGTCTCTCTCTCTCTCTCGTTTGATCCCCCCTTTTTTCATCAGCTAAAAACATGCAACCTAAAAATAACAGAAAAACAAGTGACTACGTGACTAAAGTACAACCACTCCACTTGAGAGAGAGAGAGAGAGAGAGAGAGGGAGGGAGGGAGGGAGAGATTGTTGTTTTAAAAAAGAAATGTAATACTTTGATTGATCGATAGATAGATAAAACAGACTTAGGTAGAGGAAGATAATATAAACAGGTAGAGAGAGAGAGAGGAGAGAGAGAGAGAGAGAGAGAGAGAGAGAGAGAGAGAGAGAGAGAGAGAATACGACGCCGTAAAAAAATATCAACTTTCCGCTTCATTTATTTTTATTATTTACTCGTCATTGGATTTTTTTTCTCTCACTCTTTAAAGCTGTTTTTCTCGCTTCCTTATTTTCTCCCCTTTTCCTGTGTCCAACTTTGTGCATCCTGTCCCGTTTCTTTTCGTTCTTTTTTCTTCATTTGTAATATTCTTCCTCTTCCTGTCGTCCTTATCGCGTCACTTTCGTCTTTATTTCTTTTCCTTTATTTTCGCCTTTTTCATCATCATCTTCTTCGTCTCCGCTATTCTCGTCTTCTCTTTTCGCTCCCCTCTCTCTCTCTCTCTCTCTCTCTCTCTCTCTGGTCCCTTCATCCTCTGCCAATTAATCTCTGGTCCCTTCCTTTCTCGTTTTTTTTTTTCTCTTGCTCTTCATTCTCTTCCTTTCTCTCTTTTTTTTCTTTCATTTCTCATACACTCTCTCTCTCTCTCTCTCTCTCTCTCTCTCTCCTTCATTTTTCTCAGCCTGTTATTCATTCTCTACATATTCCCTCATCAGTTTTTGTCTTTTTCTTTTCTTGTACTCAGTCTCTCCTTTCTTTCTTTTTTCTTTTTCCTCTTTTCTTTCTTTATCTTTCTTTCTCTCTCTTCTCTCCCCTCTTTCATCCTCTGTCTCTTCCTTCTTTCTCTCTCTCTTCCACTTCTTTCCTCTCTTTCGTCGTCTGTCTCATAATTCGTTCTCTTTTCCTCTTCTTTCTCCTTTCGTCCTCTACATCTTTCTTTCTTTCTCATTTGCTGTTCATTCCTTCGTCTTTCTTCCTGTTCATGATGTCAGTCAGTCTATTAGTCTGTCTATCTGTCTGTCTCTCCCTTTATCTGCCCGGCTAAGTCTCCAGGTCTGTCTGTCTGTCTATCTATCTATCTCAATATTTTCATCTATCAGTTCACCTCTTTATCTACCTACCTCTGTATCTATACGTCTCTCCTGCTTCCTTCCCTCCGCCCATCCATGTGTGTGTGTGTGTGTGTGTGTGTGTGAGTGCTTGCGTTTGTTTATGTATGTGCCTGTTTGCGCGCGTGTGTGTACATGTGCGTGTGTGTATGTGCGTGTGGCCGCTGGTTGGTGCACACAGCGGCTGAGTGGGTGAATATGTATATTTTTATGAAAGTAACAGGATTTCGGGATATCTGGCTTTACTGTTCTGGCACCGGCCATTTGAATGCTCTTTATCTCTTTATCTTTATTATCCCCTTCACTATGACGACGGCTTGTTTATTTGTTTATTTATTTATTTGTTTATCGTGCTACCTCGTTATGGGCAAGAGCATACCTACCTGCCTACCTACTCACCCACCCACCCACCTATCTACCTACCTACCTACCTACATATATACATACATACATACTTACACACACACACACACACACACACACACACACACACACACACACACACACACACACACACACACACACACACACACACACACACACACACACACACACATTACTCTCCATCCGTCGTATATCTTTCCCTCTGAATTTACTGCCTCCCCCATCTCTCTCTCTCTCTCTCTCAGTAAAATAGCAATACCCAATACCATCACCACCAACATAACACTGCTACCTTCTTGCTCACCTCGCTTCTCGACCCTCTTCTCACCTGTTTTCTCACCTATCTTATCACTCTTCTTACCTGTCCTCTAACTCATCTTCTCATCTCTCTTCTCACCTTTCCTCTCACCTCTCTTCTTATCTCTTGTCTCACCTCTCATCTCACCTGTCTTCTCACCTCTCTTCTCAGCTCCCTTCCTCACCACACCCCTGATTAGATTACCTCCACCCAGTATGCAAGATCCTTCAACTCCCCACGACCTAAGTTTCACCTCTTCCTGCTCCTCTCGGCCTTACCTTCTCTGAATCTCTCCCTACCTTCTCTGCACCTCCCTTCACCTCTTTGCACCTACTCCTACTTTCCTTTAACCTCTCCTTACCTCCTGTTTACCCCTCTTTTCCTCCTATCTTCTCTCCTCCTCTCCTTTTTTCCCTGCATCCCTCTCGACTTTCCCTCTGCCCCTCCTAGTCCTCTACTACTTTTTCCTACGTAACCCAACTATATGAAGAACCTGAAAAAAAAAAAAAAAAAATCCCCAATGTTTTAAAATGAGCCTACCTGCCTACCTGTCTTCCAGCTTCACACCTTGTCACGCACCTTTTTTTTTTCACTAATTACCTGCTTCATTCAGCGTCATACCTGTTTATCTAATGACTCTTCTGCTTAGTCTAACTTATTACCTGCCTCATACCTTAGAGTGTACATGCCCTTCGATGCCTTGCCTAGCTTATCGACCTGCCTTTCTACCTGTTTCTCTTCTTCATTACCTAATCCCTACCTTAATGCATGTATTACTTTCCCCTTTCCTACCTGACTCCCCAACTTTTTCTCATGATCATCCTAACTCATTACCTGCTTCATACCTAATTGATTACTTTCCTTACCTGCTTGTCTGCCTTACCTACTTGCCTTCCTTACCTTCCTGCCTACCTGCATCCTACTTGCCTCGTACCTGCCTGCATGCCTCTGTGCTTCATCACCTGACTGCTCGAGGTGCCATAGCCAGCTGTGGGGGTGGGGGGATGAGGGATGGGATAGGGTGTGGGGAAGGGGGTAGGGTGGGGGGGAAGCGGTGGAGATCAATGACGACATAAAGCAGCTGCTCTAGGCAAGGAAATGGCCCGTCTCCCCTCACTATCCCCTCACCATACCTCACTATCCCCTCACCATCCCTCACTATCCCCTCACCATCCCTCACTTTAACTCTTCACTTCAGTCTGTTTTCCCCTCGTAACATCTTAGCACCTTTTCACACCTGTAATTTTCCACTGCAGTTTGTATTTCTTCTTCCCCCTCGCCTTTCTCATAACCCTTCCTTGCACCATTCTTCCCCCCCCCCCTCTCTCTCTCTCTCTCTCTCTCTCTCTCTCACTTCTCATCTCCCCTTGCATCATTATTCCCTCATTTCCCCCCATCATATACCCGTCATTACCACCCTCTCGCCCCATGATCACCACTCACTGGATTAACCTCCCATTGCAAGCTCATCTTCACCTCTCATCTCCTCTTGCATGATTAGCCTGCCATTGCACACTCACTCTCTGCACCCCTCATTGCAAGCTTATCCTCTGTCTCTGTCTCTGTCTGTCTGTCTGTCTCTCTCTCTCTCTCTCTCTCTCTCTCTCTCACTATGGCCTCGTTAAGGTGAGAATGGGGAAGGTTAGGGAGGTTATGGATACTCCTGTACCCTCCCCCCTCCTCCCCTATTTCCCCCCCACCCCCACCTCCACCCCAGTATGAACCCCCTCCTTCACATGACCCCCCCCATCTCCCCCCACATGACCCCTACCGTGTGTGTGTGTGTGTGTGTGTGTGTGTGGTTAAAACATGGGGTATCAACATGATTCAGTGGTGTTATTCTCCGTAATCCATCTCTCTCTCTCTCTCTCTCTCTCTCTCTCTCTCTCTCATGCAGATGCTAGGTGTCAAGAGCACTTCACACAGGTCGATGGAGCAGTATCAGAATTAATTTTATTTTTTGTTTTTTCGTCACGTTCTGTTCTACACCCTCATTCTCTCTCACTTTTCTCGCTCATTTTCACTCACCTTCATCTTCCTCTCTCTCTCTCTCTCTCTCTCTCTCTCTCTCTCTCTCTCTCTCTCTCTCTCTCTCGCTTCTTATCACTTTCATTACATTTCTCACTCTCATCTAATCTTGCACGTCAAATGATATTAACTGCATCTCGTACTCGAACTTCTCCTCTTACTCTCATTTCTCCTCTTACTCTCACTTCCCCTCTTACTCTCACTCCTCTCATCTCACTCCTCCTATCACTCTCACTTTTCCTCTCACTCTTACTTCTTTCACTCTCAATTCTCTCACTCTCACTTCCCTCACTCTCACTTCTCCCTTTACACTCATTTCTCTCATTCTGATTCTCCTCTCACTCTCACTTCTCTCACTCTCACTTCTTTCTCTTTCACTTCTCTCACTCTCACTTCTCTCACTCTCGCTTCACCTCTAACTCTCACTTCTACTCTCATTTCGCCTCTCACTCTCACTTCTCCCATTCTCTCACTTCTTTCCCTCTCGCTTCACCTCTCTCTCTCTTTCTCTCTCTCTCTCTCTCTCTCTCTCTCTCTCTCTCTCTCTCTCTCACTTCTCTCATTCTCTCTTTCTCACATCTTTCACTCTCACTCTCTCCCCACCTCTCACCTTTCGCAGTCCCCCCCTCCCCTCCCCTCGACTCACGCCCCCCCCCCTCGTTACGCTCTTCATCTCTTCTCGTAGACTCTTCTCCACTCTCACTCACTTCTCTCCTCACACTTTCTTCTCTACTCTCACTCTTCTCTCACTTTACTCTCACTCTCTCTACACTCACTTTTCTTTACTCTCACTCTCTCTACTCTCACTCTCACTACTCTTACTCTTTCTACTCTCACTCTTCTCTCCTCTCGCTCTCTTCTCTACCCTTACGCTGTTCATCCTCTCTTTTCATTCTCTTATTCCTCTCTTCTCATTCTCTCTTTCTCCTCCCCCACTCTCTTTCTTATCTTCTGTCTTCTCACTGTTTTGTTTTCGTTTCCTCTCCTCTCACTTGCTCTCCCCAGCAGTCTCCTCTCCCTCTCAGTACCTGCGTGAGAGAGAGAGAGAGAGAGAGAGAGAGAAAGCTATTACTGGACCGAGATAAAAGAAAGATAATTAAAGTGGTTTGAGGGAGAGAGAGAGAGAGAGAGAGAGAGAGAGAGAGAGAGAGAGAGGGAATGGTATCACAGGGCTGAGATAAAACAAAGATCATTTAGTAATTTTAGGTAGAGAGAGAACAAGGGAATGAGAGGGAAAAGAAGAGAAAAGAGAGATGGCCTGATGAAGAAAAAAGAGGAAAGGGGAAGAAAGTAGGGAGGAGGGGAGGTATCGCGGAGGGAAGAGAGACACAAGGGAGGTAAAAGGAGAGGAGGGTAGTGTGGAGGTACGAAGGGGAGAGAGAGAGAGAGGGAGAGAGATGGGAAATGCGGAAAAGAAGAAATGAATGAAAGGAAGGAGAAAGAAGGGACTGAGGAGGTAGAAGGGGGGACAGTGATAAAGTAGGAATGAAGTAGAGGAAGAATAAGAAATAAAGATAAGAGATAAAGAATAAAGGAGGTGAACAGAGGTAAAAAAGATGCCGAGAAAAGAGGTAGAGAAAAGAGATGAAAGAGAGAGAGAGAGAGAGAGAGAGAGAGAGATGCAAGAAGGGAGAATATGATGACTACTGAAAACACGAAAGAGTGATGATAGGGGTAATGATAACTAGGAAGGAAAATGAAAAAGTTAATAGGAAAAGGAAGGAAGAGGTAAATTCGGGGAAGGAAAGGGAGAAGGAGAGACTGAAGGAAGGTGAAGGAAGAGGAGGAAGAGCGTAACGGAGGAGAGGAGCAAGAGAGTGAGGAGAGATGGGAGAGGGAGGAGAGGAGGAAAAAAAGATGGTGGTGATAGAGGGAGTGAGTGATGGAGTTGAGGAGGGTGGGATAGATAGGGGAGGGAGGGGGAAGTGGGGTGAGGGAGGGAGGGAGGGGGGAGTGGAGTGGGTGAGGGAGAGGAAGTGGAAGGGGTGACGGAGACGAAGGGAAGGAGAGGAATGAGTGACAAGATGAAGTAAGGGAATGAGAAAGGAGAAGGAGTTACGGAGAGGGAATGAAGAGGAAGACGGAGGGAGGAGGGAAGATCGAGGGAGAGAGGGAGGGAATGAGAGAGAGAGAGAAAGAGAGAGAGAGAGAGACAGACAGACAGAAGACGAAGTAGGGGAGGGGAATGATTGACGGAAGACGAAGGAAGGAAGTAGGAGGGGGGTTAGAAGACGAAGGAAGGGAGAGGAGGGAAAGGGGGACGGGAGAAGGAGTGAAGGGTAAGACGAAGGGAAGGAAGGAGGGAGAGAGGGAGAGGAAGGAATGACAACACGATGGAAGGGAGGGGAATGAGAGGCGGAAGAAGGAGGGAAGGAGGAAGTGAAGGAGGGCTGAAGAAAGAGACGAGGATCTTGGAAGAAAGTCAGCATCATCATCCTAACCCCATTTCCACATTTGCATAGGGTTGTAGAGATCTGATGCGGAGTCCCTTGGCATCTCTCGGGACAAGAGTCAAAGGAGAAAGGAAAAAAGAAAGACCTAGATATATATGCCTGCTTCTTCCCCACCCTCTTCTACCTCATCCTCTTCTTCCCCACCCATTTCTCCACTCTCCTCTTCCTCACCCTCTTCTTCCCCACCCTTATCCTCCCTAGCCTCTTCTTCCCCACCCTCTTCTTCCCCACTCTCTTCTACCCCACTCTCTTCTTCCCCACCCTCTTCTTCCCCACCCTCTTCTTCCCCACTCTCTTCTTCCCTACCCTCTTCTTCCTCAACCTCTCCTCCTTATGTCTTATGAGTAATTGTTCTTCATGTACACTAACTTGGCCCAGATTTTCGTCCTTTTGCAACTTATTTCACGTAGCTCAGTGGCAATAAAATACAATGCTATGGCTGTACTTCTTTCTCATAGCACTTCTTCGTGACTAGCATCATATTCTAGTGTTAACCTATTTTATGTATCTACCTATCTATATATCTATAATTTTTTCTGAGAGAGAGAGAGAGAGAGAGAGAGAGTTAACAAGAGGGGGAGAGGAGGGAGGAGGTAACTGAGAGGAGAGAGGCGTAAAGAGGGAATGAAAGGGAGAGTAGGAGGAGGAGAAGATGAGAGAGGGGAGGGGGAAATGGAGATAAGACGAACTGGAAAAGGAAGGAGAAGGAGAGAGATAAGTAATAAGGAAGAGGAAGAAAGGGAGGTAAGAGAGGGAGGAAGGAAAAAAGGTAAGAGAAGAGAGAGAGAGAGAGAGAGAGAAGTAATAAAGAAAGGAGGCATGAGAGAAGGAGAGGTAGTCAAGACGGGAGGGAGAGAAGGAGGGGATGGGAGGGAGGTAGAAATGGGGAAGGAGGGAGGGAGGGAGAAAAGGAGAAGGAAGAAGGGAGGGAGAAAAGGAGAAGGAGGGAGGGAGGTAGGAAAGGAGAGGGAGGGAGGGAGAAAGGGAGTAGGAGGGAGGGAGGGAGAAAAGGAGAAGGAGGGAGGGAGGGAGAAAAGGAGAAGGAGGGAGGAAGGGAGGGAGGAAAGGAGGAGGAGGGAGGAAGGTAAGGGCTGTGGAAGGTGAACCTTATTTATACCCGAATTTCACCCAATACTCACCTGCGTATTTTCCTCCCTCCCTCCTCCTATCCTCTTTCCCTCCTCCTTAGCCCTTCCTCCTTCTTCCTCCTTCCTTTCTCCTCCTCCTTCTTCCTCCTTCCTTTCTCCTCCTCCTTCTTCCTCCTTCCTTTCTCCTCCTCCTTCATTCCTCCTTCCTTTCCTTCCAAGTCCTCCCTTCCTCCTTCCTTTCCTTCCCTTCACTTCTCCTCTTTTTCCTTCTCCTACCTTTCCTCTCCTCTTTTGTCTCTTCTTCCTGTCTTCTCTCCTCCTTTCTCTTCTTCTTCCTCTCTCTTCTCTATTTCTCTTCTCATTTCCTTCTCCTTCTCTCTTCTTTTCCACTCATAACTCCTCCATAACCTTCCTTTATTTTCCTCAAACTCTTTTACTTTCTCATTTTCGCTGCTGCATTCTCTCTCTCTCTCTCTCTCTCTCTCTCTCTCTCTCTCTCTCTCTCTCTCTCTCTCTCTCTCTCTCTCTCTCTCTCTCTCTCTCTCTCTCTCTCTCTCTCTCTCTCTTACTGCATATAACCAACGTATATGTATTTGTGTATATATACCATGCATCGACATGTATCACGTTTCTGTGTCTGTCTGTCTGTATCTGTCTGTCTGTTTATCTGCTGTCTATCTGTCTATCTATCTGTCTGTTTATCTGCTGTCTATCTGTCTATCTATCTGTCTGTTTATCTGCTGTCTATATCTATCTATCTGTCTGTCTATCTGCTATCTATCTGTAATGTATGTATATCGTAGTTTTCTTTCTCTTTCATATATTCTGATTATTCATTTTTCTTTTCTCTTTTCCTTCCTTCCTTCCAGTGATGCGTAATATCGTCTTTTCGCATCTGTCTTCTTGCTCTCCTTTGTATTCCCTTCTTCCCTCGTCTCTCCCTCCTTCCCTCCTTCCTTCCTTATTTTCTTCCTTCTATACCTTTCTTATTCCCTCCCTCCATCTCTTTCTCTTTGTTGGTCTGTGTCTCCATTTATTTTCTACCTTTTCCAAGTCCCTCCCTCCCTCCCTCTTTCCTTTTTTCCTTCCTTCCTTCCTCCCTCCCTCCTTGTTTCCTTCTCCTTATGGCCTACTTTCTCTGCTCATTCACCCACTCCTTCACAATATCAAACTTCTCCCGTCTTCCTAGCTTTAGTCTTGGCATTTTTCTTCTCCCTCTTCTCGCGTGTTATTGACTTGTTTATTCTCTCTCTCTCTCTCTCTCTCTCTCTCTCTCTCTCTCTCTCTCTCCTTTATTTATTTCCTTCATTTCGTTCCCTTGCACACATTCCTTCACGCTCCTTCCTACGCTCTGGTATGTGAAGGAAGGGAGGAAGTAAGGAAGGAAGGGAGGGAGAGAGGTTAAGAAGGGGGGAATGGAATGCAAGGGAAGGAGAGAGAGAGAGAGAGAGAGAGAGGGCACACCATCACCACTACTGCCACCATCATCACAGCTACTACCACCACCACAGCTCCCACCATCACCACAACTACCGCCATCATTGTAACTATCACCATCACCACAACTACCACCACCATCACCACCACCACCACCACAACAACCACCACCATCACCACACCTACCGCCATCATTGTAACTATTACCATCACCACCACAACCACAACTACCACCCCAAGCACAACTGCCACAATTCCCTCTACCACCTCAACTACCAGCACTCCCACAACCACAACTACCACATCTACCACACTTGGGAGAACGGATCAAGACAAACTTCCTGCGTCGCATTTAAGAAAAGGAAGACAAATGGATCCTCTTATGTTACGAGGTGAGGCAGGGTGAGAGAGTAGTGGTGAGGCAGGGTGGTGATGAGGGCTAGGCGGGGTGGTGGTGAGGCGGGGTGAGGCAGGGTGGTGATGAGGGCTGGGCGGGGTGGTGGTGAGGCGGGGTGAGGCAGGGTGGTGATGAGGGCTAGGCGGGGTGGTGGTGAGGCGGGGTGAGGCAGGGTGGTGGTGATGAAGGGTGATGGTGAGGCAGGGTGTTGGTGTGTCAGGCTGGGTGGTGGTGGTGGTGGTGGTGGTGGTGATAGGATAGGGTGGTAGGTGTGAAATCTCTCTCTCTCTCTCTCTCTCTCTCTCTCTCTCTCAAGTAGATAAATGATGAGAGCTACCCTAGATGATAAACGAGGTAGGGTGCTGGGATGGAGGGTGATGGGTGAGGTAGAGAGAAGAGGTAGGGAGAAGGTAAGGCGGAAGATAAATGGTGTTTGTGTCGAGGGAGGAAGGAAGAGGAGAGGGGAAAGGGAAGAGTGAGACAAGTTGCAGATAGATAGATAGATAGATAGATAGATTGATATACTTACAGGACGGATGATAAAATGTTTGTGACAAGGGAGGAAAGAAGAGGATAAAGGAAAGGGAAGAGTGAGACAGATTGCCGATAGATAGATAGATAGATAGATGGATAGATAGAATGTAGACAGAACAGGTGACTGGGGAGACATGGAAGAGAAGACGAAGGAAAAGGATGAGGAGAGGGAAGAATGAAAGTATATTTTAGATAGATGGATAGATAGATAAAGATAGATAGGTAAATAAATAGATAATAGATGGTGTCTGATAGATAGATAGATAGATAGATGATAGATGGTGTTTGATAGATAAATAGATTGATAGATAGATAGATGATAGATGGTGTTTGAAATAGATAGATAGATAAATAGATGATAGATGTTGTTAGATTGATAGATAGTTGATAGATGGTGTTTGATAGACAGATAGATAGTGACAGGGAGTGAAGGGAGAGGGCAAGGGAGGGGAAAAGTGAGACAGATTACAGATAGATAAATAGATAGATAGATGATAGATATATATAGATAGATGGGTAGATAGATAGACAGGGATAGATAGATAGATAGATAGAGGGTGTTTGTGAGAGAGGAAGAAGGTAAGAGATGAGATGGGAAAAGGGAGAGAAATTGTAGATAGATAAATAGATAGATAGATAGACTGAGAGATAGATAGGGGTTGACTGTGATAGAGGAAGAAGATAAAAGATGAGTAAAAAAGTATGGCACATTATAGATAGATAGATAGATAGGTAGATAGACAGATAGATAGAAAGTGATTGTGATAGGGGTGGAAAGTATGACGAAAAGGAAGAGTGGAATAGATTTTAGACAGGCGATAGATAGTGTTATTGTGGAGTAAAGAAAGGAAGGGATAAAGAAGTGGCAGAGGAATAACATAGACATTAAATAGAAGAGTGATAGAATGGGTTTGTAATGGGAAAGAATGGAAGAGATAAAACAGGGTGAGAGTGTGAAGGGTGAAGTAGGTTGTGTAAATATGTAGGAAGGGAGGGAGGGGAAGGGGGAGCGAGGGAGTAGGTGTGAGAGGGTGTAGGGAGCAAGGAGGAGGAAAGAGAGAAGGGGGGACAGAAAGACAGGGAGAGAGAGAGAGAGAGAGGGAAAGATGTAAAGAGAGAGAGGAAGTAGAAGAGGTAAGGGTAGAATATGAGAGAGAGAGAGAGAGAGAGAGAGAGAGAGAGAGAGAGAGAGAGAGAGAGAGAGAGAGAGAGAATATTGGCCCTTTTGAGTGTGCACATAGCAGACTGGGGTGTGGATAGTGATGTGGTGAGTGTGGTGAATGGTGTGGTGATGAGAGGGAAGCCTTGGACTTTCCTGGTTTGGCGTGGCGGTGATGGGGAGAGATAGGAGAGAGAGAGAGAGAGAGAGGTGATGGGGGTGGCGTGGGTGAGAGAGGAAGGGGAGAAGGGTGAGATGGTGGGGGAAAGATGTATGGGGAGAGAGAGAGAGAGGTGAGAAGATGAGGGAAGGAGAGGCCTGAAAAGATAGGGAGGTTGAGGAGTGAGAGGAGGTTGGGAAGTGAGGATGAAGTTGGTTGAAGAGTGAGAAAGGGTGTGGGATGAGGGAGTGAAACTGTGAGGAATGAGGTAGTAAGGAATGAGGAAGGGGGAGGTGAGAAGTGAGGGGATGAAGGGTGAGAGAGGGTTGACCAAGTGAGGTAGAGGGTGTGGTGAAGGAGTGAGGAGGTAGTGATCAGGGAGTGAGGAGTGAGGGGGAGTTGTGAGAAAGGGTGAGGGGTGAAATGGGTTTAGAAAAGAGAGGATGTGTGAGGTGAAGGGGGGAAATGAGAGGCGGAGGTGAAGGGATGAGGGAGGGGGTGAGGGAGAGGGGTGAAGGGATGAGGGAGGGGGTGAGGGGGGTGAAGGGGGGAGGAAGGGGCTGAGGGGGGGTGAGGGGTGATTGGGGACGGGATATCTTGAGTGCCTCTCTCTGTTGACATTGTAAGCCGAGTGTGTGTGTGTGTGTGTGTGTGTGTGTGAGAGAGAGAGAGAGAGTGTGTGTGTGTGTGTGTGTGTGTGTGTGTGTGTGTGTGTGTGTGTGTGTGTGAGAGAGTGACAGTGTGAAGGAAAAATGAGAGAGAGAGAGAGAGAGAGAGAGAGAGAGACCATATCCAGAGTTCCAGTTTATTTAGGATATTGAAGGTTCCTCTGTTTTTAAGATATATATATGAAACCTATATTATATGTGTAGATATTCGATTTTTCTTCGTAAATTTTTGCACTGCTTAAAATTTCATCATCATCATCATCATCACCATCACCACCAAAACCATAATCATCATCATCATCATCACCCCTATCCCCACCACCACCACCACCACCATCATCATCATCATCATCATCATCATCGACCTGAATATGAAAGTCTGCGTGTAAATTCCGTAGAATTACTGTTTTTTGGAGAGAGAGAGAGAGAGATATATATATATATATATATATATATATATATATATATATATATATATATATATATATATATATTTTTTGCAAATTGATTTTTAAATATAATTACACCCACACATGTGATGGCCCGAACGGTGTTATATTCTGCTTTGCATGTGTATGTGTGTGTGTGTGTGTGTGTGTGTGTGTGTGTGTGTGTGTGTGTGTGTGTGTGTGTGTGTGTGTGTGTCATCCTCCCTTCTCTCTCTCTCTCTCTCTCTCTCTCTCTCTCTCTTTCATGTTTCCCTTTGATATCTTTTCGCCATTTACCACGGGGTCTTTCTCTGCCTTCCTCCCTCTCTTCATTATTTCTGTTCCTGCTTCCCTCTCTTTCTCTCCTTTCTCTCTTTTCCTTCCCAATTCTTTCATTTCTCTCTTTCTTTCCTCCTCTTACTGGTCCTTTCATCTTCCCTTTCCTTCCTTTCCTTTCCTGTCATAATTGATTTCTTTCTTTCATTTTTCCCTTCTCTTTCCCTTTGTCTCTTGTCTGTATGTCTTCATGCTCCCTTCTGTCTTTCATCTGTTCATTCCCTCTTTTCACTCTATTTTCCCGTTCGTTTTCCTCTCTCTCTCTCTCTCTCTCTCTCTCTCTCTCTCTCTCTCTCTCTCTCTCTCTTTCTCTTTCTCATCTCTCCCCTCCTCCCTCCTCTCCCTTCCCCCTATCTTCCCCTCCCTCTCATTCCCCTCCCTACCTCTTCCCTCATCTCCCACCCCCTCCCTTCCACCCCCTCTCCTCCCATCGTCTCTCTCTCTGTCCTTTCCCCCCCTTCCCCCCTCTCTTCCTCCTTCCTCTCCCCCCTTTCGCTCCTGCCTCCCCTTCATCTTCCCTCCCCTCCCCCTTCCTTTATCCCCCTTGAGAAGTATTCAACCAAAGTATTGATAATGCATCACTTGACCTCCTTTCCACACCTCCCTCACCCCATCCACCTCCGTCCACCCTTTCCCGCCCTTTCTCTGCCTTATCCTGCCTTTCCCTGTCTTGCTCTGCTCTCCTCAGCCGTACCCTGCTCTCCGCTGCCGTACCCTGCGCCTCCCTGCCTTTCTCCGCCTTACCCTTTCCTGTCTCTGCGCTACGATACTCATCACTGCTTTACCCTCCCCTGCTCTGCCTTGCCTTCCCCTTCCCTTCCTTTCCTTTCTCTGCCTTACCCTACCCCGTCTTCCCCTGTTCGGATTTTTTTTGGCCTTTCTTGCCCTTCCTTACCCTTACCAGGTCTTACTTTTCTTTCCTTTCCTTGCCTCGCTCTGTCTTGCCCTTCTCTGCCTTGCCCTACTTGCCCTACCCAGCGTGTTCTTTCCTTCCCTTGCACTACCCTGTCTTGCACTTCCCATCCTTTCCTTTCTCGTTCCCTTCCCTTCCCTTTCTTATCCTTCCCTTGCCTTCCCTTTCTTGTGATTTTCTTCTCTGTTCTGCCCTACCCTTCCCTTTTCCAGCCATTCACTATCTTTCCCTCCAGTCTTCCCCCCCTCCCCTCCCCTCCCCT
>NC_136991.1:49379342-49391842 GCF_032717465.1 Coenobita brevimanus | reverse complement strand
ATACCGAGGATCCTCTTTTGCTCCTGAGGGATTGAAAAGAAGAGTTGTTGAGGTAGGACTAGAGAGGAAGTAAAGAGAGGATGGGGAGAGGAAGAAGGTAGGAATGGAGGAGAGTGGGGTGGGGAAGGGTGGGGAGGAAGAGGAAAGGAGGGTGGGGAGGAAGAGGAGAGGAAGTTGGGGAGGAGTGGGGAGGAGAGGAGAAGACGTGTGTAGGGTAGGGAGGAAGAGGAATGGAGGAGAGGAAGATGGAGAGTTGGGGCGAGGAAGAGGAAAGGAGAGGAGGGTGGGGAGGAAGAAGAAAGGAGGAGAGAAGGGTGGGGAGGAAGAGGAGAAGACGAGAGGAGGGTAGGGAGGAAGAGGAATGGCGGAGGGAGGAGAGTTTGAGATAGGGATGGAATAATTGGGGGTCGAGGATTCAGAGATGGAGAAGATACGAAGGTGGGGATGGGGGGAGGGAGAGAAGATGGAGAAGGATGGGGAGAGAGTGGAGGAGAGAGGATGTGTTGAGTAAGGTCGTACCACAAAGCATCCTCATCTACGTGGAGCTGGAACCCACCTCACCCCGGCAGGTCTAAAAGATGTGTGCCGTTACGTAGTTTTGTCTTTTATTTATTTTTTTTTCATAGCCACACGCCCCGACCTATTGCAGTGTGCGTGGTAGTGAATTTAAGTCCCTCAGGTCACGGTACATTTAAAGAATTTCGTTTTTATTGTTTGAAGTGAGCATTCTACACACACACGCACTGAGACACACACACACACACACACACACACACACACACACACACACACACACACACACACACACACACACACACACACACACAGATGAAGGAAAGGTCTGAGCCATGTCATTAGTAAGGAAAGGAAGTAAAACCAAAGGACTTAACCGAGGCGAAGGGAGCTAATGAAGAGTAATTAAGGACGGAAATGATGGATGGAGGGTGGTGAACCTGACAACACCGTCTAGAGGTCAAACGTAGCCCCAGAAAATCGTCTCTTGGTCCCAAAATCGTGGTGGTGGTGGTGGTGGTGGTGGTGGTGGTGGTCGTGGTGGTGGTGATGGTGATGGTGGTGGTGGTGCTGATAGTGGTGGTGATGGTGGTGGTCGTGGTGGTGGTGATGATGGTGGTGGTGATGGTGGTGGTGGTGGGAGGGTGTGGTCGTTGTCTTGGTCGTTGTTGTTGTTGTTGCTGTTGTCGTATTTTTGTTGTGGTCGTCGTTCTTCTTGCTGTTCTTGTTGTTTTGTTGTTTGATTCCTGTCTGACTGGGGGAGCAGGCCCGTCGACCACCGGTAAGTAGTTGCTTCTGTAGGGCCGTCCCACAAATACAGTACATACACCGTGTAGGGATCCGCCGTCCCCTTGTGGTAGACAGCGCCTCGCTAGAGTCGGACCAGGGTCCTTCTCACGGCGAGGTGCAGGGAAATATAAGGAGGTTTGGCTCTGAGTGGACGCCTCAGTTGCTCCACCGGGGATGCACAGCGTCACCACGTGTAGGCTCCTCGTCAGAGCCAAAATTCGTCGGGTTAATTATCGTCTGTGGCTTAAATTGGTCGATGAAGTTTAATACTGGACAGGGCAGTATTGTCTGTAGAATTATTGTTTGCGTCAGAATCGGTTAGTTTATAATTATCGTTTGTTGGTCAAAATCGTCTGCGTCAAAGCCGACTGTCAAAATCGTCTGGGCCATAGTCGTCTGCGAGTCAAAATCGACTGTGCATCAAAATCGTCTGGTCAGATCATATGTCGGTAAATCGATCTGATCCAAATTCGTCTGGGGCAAGACTGTTTAACGTTTCAAAAATCTTGTCTGTAAACATAGTATGCAATATCGCCCGTGGTCAATTATCTGTTAGGCCAAAATAATCTTAGTTCAAGGTAGTCTGTGGATCCAATGTTGTCTGTCTGTCCAAATCGTCCATGGATCAAAATCGTATAAGGGTCAAAGCTGTCTGTATTGGCCGAAGTCTTAGGGTGTAGGTGTTACTCAGCCACAACAACAACTTGCTGAGTAACGCCGGAGTGACAGGCTGAGGTTATGGGTCAAGGTGGGGGGTGGAGGGGTCATGAGGGGTAGAAGGGGGGGCTATGGGGGTAGGGGTCAGGGTGATGGGTTAAGGAGGGGTGGATGGGTCATGAGGGGGATGAGTGGGTGGAGGAGCTATGGGGGTAGGGGTGGGGGTAAAGGGTCAAGCAAGACGGGGGGTGGAGGGGACGTGAGGGGTGGACGGGAGGGGCTATGGGGGTAGGGGTGGGGGTGATGGGCCAAGCTGGAGGTGGTGCTGCCCGTGTTACGCTCCACCTCGTAATTTTACCTTAGCTGGGATTAGCAGGTAATTGGGTTGGCCCACTCGTCCTCTCTCTCTCTCTCTCTCTCTCTCTCTCTCTCTCTCTCTCTCTCTCTCTCTCTCTCGTGGTGGTGTATGTGTAAATTATGTAGACTTCTTGTGTTTTATCCCTGTGATGTATGGAAACTGGATTTGTGTTTTTTGTGTATTAGTTGCAGTGAAAACCAGGGATTTTTTTTTTCTGCAATTCTTCTGCCCCCCCTATCTTGTAATGGGGTCTTTTTTTTCATTTGTAAATTTTGGAGGGTCTTTTTTCTTATGTATTGTGGCAAGTTGTGTAATATTTAGATTATTATATTTGGTGTTACTGCCCTTGGGTGGGAAAGGAGGTCCGGATGATGATGATTGATGATGATGATGTGTCTGTAAATATTGATGTTAGCTCTTGTGTTAATTGTGCTTCTCCTCTTCCTCTGGTGCTTCCCTTTTCGTGGTTTATTCTTAACTGTGGAAGCTTTTTGTGTGTTATTATTTATTTTAAGATACGGATGCTGCCTGTGTCTCGTGGATATTTGTCTCGTCTCTAAATTATCTGATAAAATGTCGTCCTAATGTTTACTCGTGTGATTAGAAGGCTTTATGGGTTTTGTGGCGTATTGTTTTGTGCGTAAGTTATGGTGCCTGTGTGTGCAATGTTGATATTTGTGCGGCAGTGCAGTATGTCCCACAAGGTATTAAATTTTCGTGTGTATAAGCCGTTTCTATTGTATTAGTGTGTGGGCCTGTGTTTTTCTTGTGTGTGTGTGTGTGTTGCGTGTATATTAAAGACCTGTATATGCTGTGTTATATTTGTGTCTGGAAACTTAAAGTAACTATTTTATTTATTAGCACGTAACTTCACTTTTCACAAAACATTAATTACCCGTACCCCCCCAAAAAAAAAAAAAAAAAATCTTGTAATGAAAGTTGTCTCGATGTCTAAGGTAATTATGTACTTAGTTTGGCCAGAGGAAAAAAATGCATACAAGGGCTTCAGTCTTCTTTTGGTGATTTTTTTTTTTTAATTCAAGGAAAGGTGAGTTGCAGGACAGTATAGGAAAGATAAAGCTAACTCTATTAACTGTTTTATTACTAGGAGAACTCTTATATGAGCTGGGGGCAGGGCAGTGAAACGGCGGGGGACAGGACAACATGGAGGCGATTTGTTTGTGGCCAGCTGTTACGGGATTAAGGCGTCTGGCAATAGATAGATAGAAAACTCTTTCTTTATTCTTGTTGCCACCAGACGATTTTCCTCAGTTTGGTAGATACCTCCTCGTGACGAAAGGGTTAAGGTACTTCCGGTTAGGTTAAAAAGGTACTTCCAGTTAGGTTAAGTTACTTCCGGTATGGTTAAGGCACTTTAGGTTAGGTTAAGGTACTTCCGGTATGGTTAAGGCACTTCCGGTTAGATTAAGGTACTTCCGGTTAGGATGATATTCCATACTCCTCCCCCTCTCCTCCGATTACCCCTCTCCCTCCCTCCAACTTCTCCCTTCCCTCCATCCCCCTATATTCCTCCTTTCCGCTCTCAGACCTCCCTTCCTGCTTCTCCCATCCCCTCTTCCTCCTCTCGTACTCCTCGCTTCCTTTTTCTTTTCTCTTACAACCTTCTCCACACTTCCCCCCCCCTCCTGTTTTCTCTTTACCCCTTGGTCTCCCACCTCCCCCCTAGTTCCCCCTTCCCACCCTCCCCCTAGTCCTCCCTTCCTCTTCCCCTTGGTACCCTTTTTCACCTTCGCCATAGTCCCACCCTTCCCCTCCCCCAAGTAACCCCTTCCACCCACCGCTCCCTGTAGTACCTCCTTCCACCTAGTTCTCCCTTCTCCCCCTCCTTCCACCTAGTTCTCCCTTCTCCCCCTCCTTCCACCTAGTTCTCCCTTCTCCCCCTCCTTCCACCTAGTTCTCCCTTCTCCCCCTCCTTCCACCAAGTTCTCCCTTCTCCCCCTCCTTCCACCTAGTTCTCCCTTCTCCCCCTCCTTCCACCTAGTTCTCCCTTCTCCCCCTCCTTCCACCTAGTTCTCCCTTCTCCCCCTCCTTCCACCTAGTTCTCCCTTCTCCCCCTCCTTCCACCTAGTTCTCCCTTCTCCCCCTCCTTCCACTTAGTTCTCCCTTCCCACCCTCCTGGTACCCCCTTTCACCTTCCTCCCTAGTCCTCCCTCCCCTATTCCCCTCCCTCCTCTCCCCCTACCTCAGTTCTTTTCCCACTTCATTCCATTAAACTTTTTCTCATAGTCTATAAGAGTCTCTGCTGTTTAGATATCATAGTTGCACAGCATAGATAGGGTAAAGAATATACTGAGAAATTCTTGGAGCTGGTTTGGCCATATGGAGCGAGATGGGGACCGAGAAACTGGTTAATCTCTTCACTACCATGACTTCATAGTTTATTCCTGCTACCTCCGGAAGAGAGAGAGAGAGAGAGAGAGAGAGAGAGAGAGCAAAAGTGTAGTTTAAGCATATAAGTTAGGTTGTTCCGTGTGACATTCTCTTTTGTAACTTATTCTTGGTGTTCTGTCCAGGTAAATTTAGAAGAGGCTTTTCAAGATGTAGGGGTTAGATACTGCCTTCATTAATACCATCCCTTCATTGAATTAATTATCTTGAAGTAGCAGGAAAGTACAGAATAAATGGATAAGAGGTACAGTAAGGTTTCTGCCTCGAGTGGTTATCGATTCATTTATCTTCATTTATCGTTCATTCCGCAACATTATCCTCCTAAAATTAATAAGTTTACGCATTTAACTATCTATCTGTCTATCTATTGCCAGACGCCTTAATCCCTTACGGTACGGGGTGGTCACAAACAAATCGCTTCCATGTCGCCCTGTCCCCTGCCATTTCACTGCCCTGCTTCCAGCTCGCACCCCCCTTTCTCATATACCTCTCCACTCCATCCCTCCATCTCATCCTTGGCCTCCCACTCCCTCTCCCCCCCCCTCCGCCTCACTCACATACACTCTCCTCGTCAGTCTCTCACTCTCCATCCTCTCCACATGGCCAAACCACCTCAATGTGTTTCTCCTAACGCTTCCTGTCACATCCACATCCACAACGCTAACCCAGTACGAAGGAGCTTTTGGCCAAGTTATCCTTTATATTTGATCATTTTCTTTGGTTGCACTTTGTTTTGGTTCGTTTTCTGTTGGCGGACTCTGAGATTTTGGGGGTAACTCAGTGGCGGTCGTGAAAGTACGTGTAGTTCTCGTAGTATTCATAGTTAGATTTCAGCTGTGGCCATTGTTTGTTTTATAGAGAAGATACTGTGTGGAAAATAAGGGATGGATAGTCTGTGTTAAAGACTTCGGGTGTTATAAAGTCATCTGTTTCTCTTTAGTTTTGTCGTTGGAGAGAGAGAGTGAGATGTGGAACAGAGGTAGAAAAGAGAAGTAGGAATCGAATGAGAAGGAAGAGGAGAAATGGGAGGAGGAGAGAAAGGAGAGAGAGGTAGGAATGGTGGAGGAAGAGGGAGGGGATAGAGGAAAGAGAGAGATTGGAGGGATAGAGAAAACGGAAATGGAGAGAAGTAATGGTTAAATAATTCCTGAGAAATGTAATTTAGACGGGGGCGGTAGTGAAACGCGGGTGGTGGATACCGTAGAGTTTATATATTTCGCGCAGTGTTTTGGCTGTATGGAGGTATGGTGTGGATGAGAGAGAGAGAGAGAGAGAGAGAGAGAGAGAGAGAGAGAGCATGGTATTGGGAGGGTTAAAAGCAAATTCATTTTACTCTACCCGTACTATAGATACAACTAGATATTTTACCTGATAATGTCGAATATTTTGAATAATTGAAAAAAAGAATCATAGCTGCTCATCAAACCCAGCCATCTCTCTCTCTCTCTCTCTCTCTCTCCTATCTTTTTCCTTGCTTTTCCTCTCTAGTTTCCATCTTAATACTTATTCCTTTTCTCTTTCTTTCCTCCCCTGCCCTTCCCCATCTTTCTTTCTTGCTCCCAATTTATCTGACACCTTATATTTTTCTCTTCATACCCTTATATTTCCCCTACTGTTACCATTTTCCTTTTCCTCTCCCCTTTCCCTCCTATCCTCATCCCTCCCCCCCTTCAGTCGTTTTTATTTCCCCACCCTTCCCTCTCCTCCCCGCCCCTCCTCCTACCGTCATCCCTTCCCTCATATCTTCAATTAGTTATTCCATCCTTATCCTTCCTCCCTACTTCTCTCCTTATATCCTCCTCCCTTTCTCCCCCTCCTCCCCTCCCCTACCCCCACTCTCATCCTCTCCCGTCCTGTCCTAACCTCCTCCTTCTCTCTCCTCTCCCCTCCTACCCTCCCCATCCCTCCTACCCTCCCCTAACCCCACTGTCATTCTCTCCCCACCCCTCCTTTCCTTCTCCTCTCCCCACCTACTCTTCCATTCCCTCCTCTTCCCTCCAACCTTCCCTATCCCTCCTCGTTTCCCCTCCATCCCTCCCTCTCCCTCCTCCTCTCCCCTCCAACCCTCCCCCTCCTTCTTCCTCTCCCCTCCAACCCTCCTTATTCCTCTTCCTCTTCCCTCCAACCCTCCTTATTCTTCCTCCTCTCCCCTCGCTCCTCTCCCCTCCACCTCGTCCTTAGTAATCAAAAGTAGCCCAAAAACTTGCCGGGACTCTCTCAGCTTCAGGTCTCTAATCACAGCGGCCTCTACCCCCCCTCACCCCCTCTTCCTCTCCCCCCACAGCTGCCTCTCTCCCCCTCACCCCCTCTTCCCCTCCCCCCACAGCTGCCTCTCTCCCCCTCCCCCCCTTTTCCCCTCCCCCCTACACACACACACACACACACACACACACACACACACACACACACACACACACATTTCTTTCATATCCACTTTCGTGATATGTAGTTCTAACATGAGAGAGAGAGAGAGAGAGAGAGAACTAAAATGTCCTTGGTCTCTATTCATCACTATTCTTAAGTCCTTCTAAATAGACTCACAAGACAAGTGTTTTTAGGAAAGTGTAATGCTGCTTTACATCCTTTTCATAGCACTTCTTCGTGACTGGCATCATATTCGCGTTACACCTATTGCTACAACTCAGTATTCAGGACAGGGAAACGGCAGCTTTAGGCCGAGGTAGAGTAAAAAGAACTGTTAGTCTCCCCACTTTCTTCCCCTTTCTCCCCTCCCCTCCCCCTCTCAGCCAGTTTCTTAGCCCCCCCTCCCAAGGTCTCTCCCCCCACCCTAACCTAACCTAACAAATGAACCAAACAGACTAACAAACTTGGTACCAGCAAAACATACCTAACCTAACCTAGACCTTCCTTGATGAGAGAAATTGGGAAAATGGTAAATGGTATGGAAATCAGTATCCAGGGACTGTGGTTGGGGGGCAGTATGTACCCCCATCCCCACCACCCACACCCACATCCACATCCACCCCTCATCCTCACCTTCACGCCCACCCCTACCCCGACCCCCACCCTCACCTCTACCCACATTCACATCCATCCCTCATCTTCACCTCCACCTTCACCTCCACCCCCACTACCTCTCCCCCACCCCCACCCCACCCACATCCCCACCCCCACCCCCTCCTAATACCGTCCCAGGCTAACGGGATTACCGTGGATTAAACCGTAATGAGACGCAGGTGATCTGTCCTCGTTACCTGGCCCGCACACCTGGGATTTACCGCGGTTTTCCAAGGCGATTTTCTCGGATTATTTTTGAGGATTTTTTTAAGGTGATTTTTTTTGAGGATTTTTTTCAAGACGGATTTTTAGGTGATTTTTTTGAGGATTTTTTCATGGAGAATTTTTAAGGATTTTTTAAAAGTATTTTTCGAGACGAATTTTTAGTTTTCTTGGGGATTTTTTTCATGGAGGATTTTTAGGATGCTTTTTTGGAGGATTTTTTTTAAAGGCAAATTTTTAGGATTTTTTGGAGGATTTTTTTCATGGAGGATTTTTAGGATTTTTTTGAGTATTTTTTTAAGGAGAATATTTGGATTTTTTGAAGGATTTTTTTTTCATGGAGAATTTTTAGGATTTTTTTTTTTAAATCATTTTTTAAGGCGATTTTTTTTTTTTTTTTTTTTTTTTTTTTTTTTTTAAGGACCTTTTTCGATACTTCTGAAAATTTGTTGGATTTATTTCAGGAATTACTAATAACAGGCGCTTCAAAAAAATAAATAAATAAATAAATAAATAAATACCTCACAAAATCTAATATATACGAATCAACACAAACCAATTAGTTTTTTTACACTAAGTTTGTTTATATATTTTTAAGAAAAGTTCGTTGCTTTTATTTAACACCTGAATTATGGCTGGTGTCAAGCAGATTATCTCAGCCAAGGCTTGAATTTAGTCTTAGGTATCATCATCATCATCATCATCATCATCATCAACATCATCGTCATCATCATCATCATCTTCATTTCATTTTCATCGTCATCGTCATCATCGCCATCTCCATCATCATCATCATCATCATCATCATCACTATTACCATGAAGATGATGATGATGATGGTAGTGCCAGGTTAATGAGATTCTTAGACACACAGAATGTAAGCTGAGTTTTAAGATTGAAATGAAAAGTCAAATATAACTCATTCTCTGAACACACACACACACTCTCACACACACACACACACACACACACACACACACACACACACACACACACACACACACACACACACACACACACACACACACACACACACACTAGAATATGAAGGGGGTTGAACAAATAAAAACAATGTGTGTATTTGCTTAGTGAGGCCAGGCGGCTGAAGTGTGGCTATATAGCTAGAATAGAGACAAGGGGTGAAAGAGAGAGAGAGAGAGAGGGGGGGGGGATGTGGGAGAGAACTGAATGGGAAATATGGAGGACTAAAATATTCGGAAAGGAAGGGAAGGGAGGCAGGAAGGGAGGAGAGAAGAGGGAGGAAGAATAGTCGGTAAAGGAGGAGGGGAGGGGAGGGGTGTCGTGATATAAGGGAAAGGCAGAAGTGTGGGGGGCATGAGTGGAGGGGAGACGGGGGAACTTGAAGTGTGGGGGAGGAGGGGAAATTGTTGATGGGCAGGAAGGATGAGGCAGAATAATGTGGGGAGGGGAGGAATGGGACAAATGTGTAGAGGAGGAAGGGGAACCTGGTGTATGAGAGAGGAGGGGAAAGCGTGTTTGAGAAGGGGAAGAGAGCAGTGAGTAGTTGCTGGCGGGCGTGTTGGAGGAAGGGAGACTAAAGTGTAAGGGAGAGGGGAAGGTCAGGGTGGGGGAAATTAGAAGTACAGTATTAGGGAAGGGGGGACAAACTAGGAAGGTAGGGGCAGAAATGGGGGAAGGGGAACAGAAGAGTGGGGAAAGGGGGAGAGTGGCATGATTGTGAGGGAATTATGCAGGATTGGGGGAAGGGAGGGACAGACGTGAAAAGAGGAAAGGGGGAGGCAAGAGTGTAGGGGATGAAACAAGGGAAGAAGTGTTTAAAGGACAGATGTTGGAGAGGGGGAGGTGAGGGAAGGGGAAACAAGCATAAGAGAGATGAGATGGGGAAGTAAGAGGCAGGCAGGAGTGACGTAGTGGTTGGAGTGGGGGGGGGGTATGAGGGAGGGAGAGAGTGAGAGAGAGGAGGAAGAAATGGCTGGGAGGAGTGAAGGGGTGGGGAGAGTGGGGGAAGGATTGTGTGTGTCAGGGGGGAGAGAGACAGAAGTGTGGGCCTGGATCAGCTCAAGTGAAAGACAAATAGAATCAAGGAGACAGGAGCATCGGCAGGTAATTGGATAGCGTGTTTCATTTGGAAGGTATTATTCGTCACATTGATCCACCGGGGAAGTGAATGAGGGGGTGATGTGAAGAGGGTTGGGTGGTGCTTAATACGTGAATGTTTTGTTAAGTCCTATTTTGTGCATAAATATTTGGTGACTCAAGGGGGTGTCTTTTCCTCAGCCGGATTTAAGATATGGATGATAAGGGTAATGCTTCGTGAAAGGGCTAATAGATTGAGCTTTGTGTACAATGATGCTGTGAGGTGGGGTATGAGAGTGAGGAGGGTGGAGTTGGGGAAAGGGCAGTCTGATGACGAAGGAAAGAAAACATAGATAAGGTTCTTTTGTTCTCATCTCTTCTGGGATTAAGGCGTCTGGCCGCAGATTGATATAGATCCTTAATTTCTGTCGTTTTTAGTTAGTATAAGTTAAAGTATTCTCATTCCATATATTACTAGTACATGTTAGTAACTGAGATTTTTTTTTCATCGTTCTGGCGTTCTTATGGGAAAAAACTGTATAATGTTTATCAATGCTTAAGGTATACAAAAACTTCGAACACATAAAAGAAAGCCTAGTGTAAAAAGAACTTAGTGTTTCAGAGCCAGCCATGAAAACAGAAATCCAGGTCAAGCAAAAAAAATAAAAAGTGCGTGAGGCTTATAGTGCATTTCTTGGCCGTATTTTCGTGGGGTAAGGAGGCTCCCCAACACCTCTCCCTCACCGATTTATTTTCCAAACTACCCATTAACATCTTGTGTTTTGCTTCATGTATCTTCCTATTATCGACATAGATTGCATGAATAACACACAAGAAAATATTAACGGAGTAGCTTGAATAACACACAAGATTATGGTAACGAGGCAGCATGAATAACACAATAGTAACGGAGCAGAATCATAAATAAACAGGTAAGGAAGAGGCGCTGGTAACCTCCCTGAACGCACCGGGACACTGCCCATCGTCTTGTCGTGAAAACTTTCTTGCGAGACACACTATCAGGGAAAACGACACTTGTTGAGGAAGAACCCGTGTTTAGGCGAAGTGGGGGCGAGGGGCAGGGTGGTGGAGGGTTGGTGCAGGATGGTGGTGTGGTGTGGTGGAGGTTGTGATGCGATGTGGTGGGGTATAGGGTGTGGTGTCTGGGCGTGGAGTCGTGTGTTTTGTGGGTATAATATGGTGTGGTGGGTGTGTAGTGTGGTATAAGGTGTATGGTGGATGTAAGTGTAGTGTGGATAGACTGTGGTGTTGTATGGGCTTCGTATGGTGTGTGTGTGTGTGTGTGTGTGTGTGTGTGTGTGTGTGTGTGTGTGTGTGTGTGTGTGTTATGGTGTGTCTGGGTATGATGTGGTGTGGTGTGAGTAGTGACAGATGGAAGGTCACATTCTCATTTAATTGATATAAGTACAGTATATTTCAAGATGATTACAGTTTCAGTCTGTAGCTTACATATATCATTCTTTTCTATCTATCAGTATATGTCTTTGTATCTACTTGTCACTTCTCTAACTTCAAAGATCATCCAAATATTCCGCCACAAAAATGCCTCCGTATCATTCTGAGGAGCACGACTTAAAGACACCTAAGATATGGCCCCTCCGACTTAAGGAATTGAGACAGTCATCTTTAAGGAAATATTTCACCGGATGACTTACAGGCTAGGCAGGGAAGAGGCAGGAAAGGGCTAGGAAAGGTAAGGCAGGACAGAGGTGAGGCAGGGATGAGAAAGGTAAGGCATGGCAGGACAAGGGTGAGGAGGAAAGGACTGGTTAAGGTAAGGAAGGATAGGGGTGAGGTAGGGAAGGGTAGGATAAGGTAGGACAGGGCAGTGGTAATGCAGAGAAGGGTAGGATAGTGTAGGACAGGGCAGGGGTGAGGCAGGGAAGGGTAGGATAAGGTAGGACAGGGCAGTGGTAAGGCAGGGAAGGGCAGAGGAGGGCAAGGCTGGGTACGGCTGACTCCTGACTCCCTCTTACTCTATTGATTATTGATTGATGATTGGCGGTGACGGCGGGATTAATGGTTGTCACTCACCTGCCTTACCCCGGCCCTGCCTCATCCCTGCCCTGCCTCACCCTTCACTCTTACCCTGCCTCACCTCTGCCCTGCCTCAGCCTAGCCCTGCCTCATCCCTGCCCTGCCTCACCTCTCTCTCTCTCTCTCTCTCTCTCTCTCTCTCTCTCTCTCATCTACCCCATTTTTCCTCTACCATTTCCTGCCTTACTCACCTTTTCCTTGCTTTATCTTGCCTAATATTTTTCTGCCTTCACTTGCTTCCACCTTTCTCTTTGTACTATTTCTAATTCCTTCACTGTCACCTTGTTTACAAACCGAATATCCTCATCCTCACTCTATCTTTACCTCATTCTATCCTCACTCCAGCCCTTTCTTTACTTCATTCTAACCTCATCCTTACTATGTCTTTATCACATTTTATCCCCACACTAACCCCGTC
>NC_136991.1:49349342-49374342 GCF_032717465.1 Coenobita brevimanus | reverse complement strand
ACCAAAGGGCCCTGTGAAATGGGTAATTAAAAATACATCTGTATATTTACCAGGCTATTAGTATTGGCTGGTCCACTCAGTAACCATGAAAAATAGATTAATAACCAAAGAATAATCAGCATTAACGAAATCGTATCGTAACGTTTATCAAGGCTCCAACATACTTGCATACCACGGCCTTGGTCACCTAATGGCGGTTTTCCACGCTGCTCGATCTCTGGTAGCCTCCCAGTTCAGTGCCTTTCCCCTGCGGTCACACTTTATGATCTCGTTCCATGTTTGGAGCATGTGTCGCCGCATCCTTACAGTGATATACAGCTGCCGCCTGCACCCTCTGCTGTCAGGACTCCATATTATAATAATACAACTCATAGCATGATAGATAGATAGGCAGAAAGATAGATAGATAGATAGAAGCACCAGCCAGGGTGTGGGAATAGGAAGTGTGTCAGCGAGAATCGACCAAAGGAAATGAGTTCAGCAAGACTTAATCAACAGTATGCCAGTGGGCACCGGAAGCACTACATACACACAGACGTACAGGGTTCTAGAATCTTCCAACGACAGTGTAGCCCACGTGACACGAGCCCTGCTAAACAAGAGTGCAGGGATTAGAGGTCAGAAAGGGGCTAGCCATAGAAGCGAAAGGTCGTGAGAGAGGAAATAAGGAGATGGGTCCGACGAGACTTAGTAAATTACGTTCCTGTGTAATACATATACTGCTCAACTTAGACTTTCCTTGAAGATAATAAATCAAGATCAACTCCCTGTATTCATCTTTAACTTCTGCCTTCGACTAGCACAGTAACTAAAACCAAATCTTAAGATTAACAAATTACAAGAACAAAGATTCACATACATAGTTGGTGGCAGCGGTGTTTGGTGTGGACGGGTCCTAATTCGATAAAAAAATGTTGGTGTCTCACTATGTTAGCTACGAATCACATTATTGTACTCCTATATTACTGAATTGAAGTGTACAGTCAGTGAAATAACTATCTTCTAAGTTGCGCGTGAAGATAATTTATACCTGGCGAAGGAAAACCCTATCTCCACAGGTGTGTTTTTCAGATGGTTTCGATTTTTCCGCTATGCATTCGTCAGACTTTGGGAAGGTATTTGCGTCTCTCTGTCTTTTCGGTCAGTAATCCTTTTACCGTCTCTGGCATTTCGAATTAATAAAGCAAGATTAAAACCTCCACACCCTCCTTGGATATTACCGGTGAGTCTTGGTTGATCTATTTAAGGTTTTTTAACACAGATTCAAAGGCAGTGTCAAGGAAGTATAGAATGCCTTAAGTCCCTGCTCATCAAGGAACCCGGTCAATTTTTAGCGGTGAAGAAACCAGCGTAGCAGTGAATTATAATCAGAAACTACCTTTTTTTTTTTAATTTTTGGTCGCGGTGTTTTGTGTTGATTGTTAAGTATAAATTGTTCGCCTTATTGGTAAAGATAAAAGTAAGAACAAGCTATTTTACGTACACTTTAAGGCGAGAAATAACTTTTTTGGTCGTACTGCTTTCCTTTGGTTGCTAGGTATATATTGGTTGCATTATTAGTAAAGATGAAAATAAGACCAAGCTGTCTTACGCACACCTTAAGCCTAGAAGTAACTTTTTTGGGTCGTACTGCTTTCCTTTGGTTGCTAGGTATATATTGGTTGCCTTATTGGTAAAGATAAAAGTAAGAACACATTATCTTTTCCACACCTTATGCTCTGGAAAGTTTGTAAGTACGTAGCTGGATTTTACTTCAGTGGGTGTGTACGAGAGATCCCTAGCATGCCTTTTTTTTTTCAGCCATGTGTCTTGTTTACCTGTCAGCGTTGTTGTAGTTTGTCATACTTAACCCCCTTGTCCTTGTTTAAGAGGTTGGGGGGTTGGGGAGGAGGTGTGGGGGTTGGGGAGGCGAGAGACAAGGAGAGAATGTGGGGGTGAGGGAAGAGAAAATGTAGGCTAGATGTGGGCATGTGTCTTCTTCACCTCTTAGTGTTGTCGCTGTTTGTCATACTTAACCCCCTTGTGGTTGTTTAGGAGGTGGTGTGGGGTTGAGGAGGGAGTGTGGGGTGTGGAGGTGGTGTGGGGTTGAGGAGGAAGTGTGGGTTGAGGAGGAGATGTGGGGTTGAGGAGGAAGTGTGGAGTTGTGGAGGAGGTGTGGGGGTTGTGGAGGTGTGGGGTTGAGGAAGAGGTGTGGGGTTGAGGAGGAGGTGTGGGGTTGAGGAGGAGGTGGGGGGTTGAGGAGGAGGTGTGGGGTTGAGGAGGTGGTGTGGGGTTGAGGAGGAGGTGTGGGGTTGAGGAGGTGATGTGGGGTTGAGGAGTGGGTGTGGGGTTGTGGAGGAGGTGTGGCGTTGAGGAGGAGGTGTGGGGTTGTGGAGGAGGTGTGGGGTTGAGGAGGTGGTGTGGGGTTGAGGAGGAGGTGTGGGGTTGAGGAGGTGGTGTGGGGTTGAGGAGGAGGTGTGGGGTTGAGGAGGTGGTGTGGGGTTGAGAAGGAGGTGTGGGGTTGAGGAGGAGGTGTGGGGTTGAGGAGGAGGTGTGGGGTTGAGGAGGTGGTGTGGGGTGAAGGAGAGGGTGTGGGGTGAAGGAGAGGGTGTGGGGGTTGTGGAGGAGGCGAAGGGAGAGAAAATATAGAGGTGGGGGGAAAAGATGAGAGTATAGGGTTGAAGGAAGAGGTAAGGGAAGAAGTCAGATGTCCAGGTTAATGAAGTGATTCTCTCTCTCTCTCTCTCTCTCTCTCTCACACACACACACACACACACACACACACACACACACACACACACACACACACACACACACACACACACACACACACACACACACACACACACACACACACACACACACACACACACACACACACACACACACACACACAAACGGATCCCGGAAATGAGGGACTGGGATGGAAAATGACCTGGTTTGTGCCTCCTTTAATTAGATGTGTGTGTGTGTGTGTGTGTGTGTGTGTGTGTGTGTGTGTGTGTGTGTGTGTGTGTGTGTAAGTACGTACTTGGTTAGGGTACCCGTTTATGAGGCACTGGAGTCAATCTCTCTCTCTCATCACTTTTGCGAGAGAGAGAAAGAGAGAGAGAGAGCAAGGAGTAAAAGAGAGTGAGAAGACAAAGTAGAATGAGGAAAACATCACTGGGAATAAATGGAGTGATAATAGAATCGACAAAGCAGGATAATGGAATGAGAAGAGGATGCCAGTGATCAGGGTTAGAGACAGAGGAAGGAGGAGGAAAGTGGTGTGGAGAGGAGGAGGGAAAGGAGAGGGAAGGAGGAGTGAAGCAGAGAGAGAGTGAGGAGGGGGTTGGGAGGACGAGGGGTGGGAATACGGAGAGACAGGAGGAGGGCAGGAAGCAGGGAGAGAGAGAGAGAGAGAGAGAGAGAGAGAGAGAGAGAGAGAGAGAGAGAGAATGTTCAGAAAGGAGGGAAGTGAATGAGGAAGTAGAGAAACCGGAAGGTGGGGGAAGGGGGTGGAGAGAGATATGAATATGAAGGAGGAAAGGATTCGAGAGGGAAGGAGGTAAGAATGAAGGAAGGTGCAGGGAGGGAGGGAAGGAGTAAAGGAAAGAGGGAGAGAATGAGTTAGGATGGAGGAAGGAACCAGGAGGGAAGGACGGCCGGAAATCTGGAACGAAAAGTGAGAAGGAGGAAGGAAGGTGACAAATTGGAGAGGAAGTGAGTGAGAAGGAACAGAGTTAAGAGGAAAGGATGCAGCCGTGGAGAGAGAGAGAGAGAGAGAGAGAGAGAGAGAGAGAGAGAGAGAGGAAATTATAAGAAAAGATAATAGAATAAGAAAGAGAGAGGCGAAGAAGCCATCATAGCCAGGGAATGCTCGAGGGAACTGCAGCATGAAGACAAGGAAGAAGAAATAAGAATGAGGAACATGAGAGAGGAGGAGGAGAAGGAGGGGGAGAATGGTAGAGAAAAAACGGAGGAGGTAGATCACAAGAATGGAGAGAGAAACGGGGAAGACGGAAGAACAGGAGGCGAATATGTGTGTGTGTGTGTGTGTGTGTGTGTGTGTGTGTGAGAGAGAGAGAGAGAGAGAGAGAGAGAGAGAGTTCAGAAAGGAGTATGTGAAAGTATGATAATGGGGGTCAGAAATGTGAGAAAATCAACGAAGGCGTTTTGGAAACTGAGAATATATGAAGGAGGAGAAAGTGAAAGGAAAAGGATGAAAGAAAGTGTATGGATTAATATAAGGCGGTGCAAGGGAGCATAGAGAAAGTAAAAAAAGAAAGAAAGAAAGAAAGAAATTGGAGAAAGTGTAAGAAAGTAAGAGGAATGAAAGACAGGTGGGTCGAATCATATGTTTTACCTTTTCACAAAAATATTATTGATCTGATATGGATAATTTACTCTGATAATCGCCTCAGTATGGAAAGGCTTTTACAAATAGAGGAGATTATGCTTCCTAGCCTCATGGGAACACAGTCCAGAGTGAAGTTGCTTTGACGTCTCGCTAATGAACGGGGTCGGGGAGATCAGGCCGCCCCACTTATCAGGGATACAAGGTGGCCATTGTCGATACCAGTGTGCGATGCGTGAACCCCACTGACACCCACATCACCTTATACTTCACCCTTTGACTCTCTTGCCGTCTTCTTTCGCCTTATATTTCACCCTGAGTAAACCCTTTGTCTCCCTTGCCGTCTTCTTTCGCCTTATACTTCACCCTGAGTTAACCCTTTGACTCCCTTGCCCGTCTTTTCTCGCCTTATATTTCACCCTGAGTTAACCTTTTGTCTCCCTTGCCGTCTTTTCTCGCCTTATATTTCACCTGAGTTAACCCTTTGTCTCCCTTGGCGTCTTCTTTCGCCTTTTACTTCACCGAGTTAACCCGTAGACAGCCATGGGGCCATTTTACCTTATACTTCGCCTGATAGTTACATATATTAAAGGACCAATAGCCACCATCTGTAAAGCCTCAGTCCAATGGAGGTAAGACATTCAGAGGGAAGATAAAGTTAGGTTGCATGTACGAAGAAAAATTGAGACTTGCATAACACAGTCTAAATCTTACAGTGAACATGCGACAGTGGGCGATTGTGCATATTTTTTTGGAAGCATTAATATTTCGCAGTTGTGGAAGTGGACAAAAGCTTCCTAGAGTGGATGGCCAGGTGGAGAGGATGGTGGATGAGAGATTGACTATGAGAGTGTATGTGTGTGAAGTGGATAGGGAGAGGGGAAGAAAGGAGGCTGTGGATGAGATGGAGGGATCGGATGTGGAGATGTGTGAGGGAGTGGAGGTGTGAGGAAGACTTAGGGTTGTCTGTTAGTGGAGGGCAGGGTGAATTGGAGGCGATTCGTTTGTGGCCACCCCTTCCGGGAGTAAGGCTTCAGGCTGTAGACAGATAGACATATGGATGGACGGATGGATCGAAGGATGGGTAAATAGATAGATAGATAGACGGATAGACAGATAGATGAATGGATGGATGGTAGGATTAATAGAAAGAGAGATAGCAGGATAGACAGAGATATACAGAGATAGATGAATGGATGGACAGACAGGCAGAGAGACAGACAGACATAGATAGATAGATAGATAGATAGATAGATAAATTAATCGTTGTAATGGGTGTAATTGTGAAAGAGAGACTGTGTTCTTGAGAGACGTAGTTTTGAAGGGAAAATTGGGTGACAAATAGAGACGGAAGGGAAAGTTTGGGTGGAGAAGCAAGATTGATGGTAGTAAGTGTGAATGGAGTGGCTGTGTGTGTGTGTGTGTGTGTGTGTGTGTGTGTGTGTGTGTGTGTGTGTGTGTGTGTGTGTGTGTGTGTGTGTGTGTGTGTGTGTGTGTGTGTGTGTGTGTGAGAGAGAGAGAGAGAGAGAGAGAGAGAGTTGGGGAAGTTTTTTTGTTTCGTGTGTGTGTGTGTGTGTGTGTGTGTGTGTGTGTGTGTCTGAGAGAGAGAGAGAGAGAGAGAGAGATGTGGGGAAGTTTTTTTTGTTTCGTGTGTGTGTGTGTGTGTGTGTGTGTGTGGAGTGCTCTGAATAAAAGTGTAAATGTGAAGCAAGTGGAAAAGTGTAAGTGGAGTGTGTATGAATGTGTAGAATAAGTATGAAAGAAAGTGCATCGATAGAAATAATTAGTACTGAAGTGGTGGCAAGTGACTAAGGGTGAGGTGGAGATAAGTGCGAATAAAAAGTGTAAGTGGAAATCAAGTGGTCACTGAAGGATGAATAAGTGGTGGTAATGGAGGACGTGAGAAGTGCAAGATGGAAATTAGTACTGAAGTGGTGGAGGGTGTGGGTCAAGATAAGTGTCAGTTTGTACAAGTGTGAGCCAAGTGACGAAGTGGAATTAAGTGGAGTGGAGTAGGTTGTTAATAAGTGTTGGTAGTAATAAGTGTACAAACAAGTGTTGCTAGTGAGAAGTGTGAATGAAAGTGAAAAGTGTGAAGCCATCGATGTCAAGTGGTAAAGTGTGAAGTATGAAGTGGAAGTAAAGTGGGCAAGGTGTTTGAGGCCAATGCTGTGATAACAAACACTTGCCACGTGTGAGGTTTTGGTTGGGAATGTTTGTGACGTGTGTGTTGGTGACGTGGATGGTGTATTAACGTGGGTGTTGTTGATGTGTGTGTTTGTGACGTGGATGTTTGTGATGGTGTTGGTGATGTGTGTGTCTGTGGCGTGGATGTTTGTGACGTGGGTGTGTATGATGTAGGTGTTTGTGACGTGGGTGGGTGTGACGTGGCTGTTTGTGATGCGTTGGTGACGTTAACCCTTATAAGACATGACGCATCTTACTGTTATGTTCTCAACGCACGATTTCTCTTCAGCTGAGAAGTGGCGTCACGTTTTGGGCTAATATTTGTGACGTAAGGATAGTGACGTGTTGGAGATCCGAGTGTTGGTGACGCTAATACTGGTGACGGTGAGCAGCTGTAGCGATTTATGAAAACTACAGTAGTGGTGACGCAAATATTGATGTGGTTACCGAGGAGTTATGTGACGTTTGTGGCATCTGGCGTAAGAAGAAAGTGCATTGGTGACGTAAGCTTGGTGACGTAACTGCTGATTGCGTTTCCCCCCCCCCCTCCATTTAGCACAAGACGCCGCTGTACACATGGATGGTATTACAGTACAGGAATCACGGCGTATAGATGGATAGATGGATGGGTGGATGGATGGATGATGGACAGGTGGATGGATGGATGGATAGAATGATAGATACAGTATATAGAGATACATGAATGGATGGATAGACAGAGATGGATAGATAGATAGATACATGAATGGATGGACAGACAGATAGATAGATAGATACGTGAATGGATGGATAGACAGATGGATAGGTAGATAGATAGATAGGTAAATAGATAGGTTAATCGCTGGGGTGGGTGTGACTGTGATGGGGAGACTGTGTTATTGGGAGATGTTACTTAGGCAGGATTGGAGGGATAGTACATGGGAAGATGGAATAGGAAAGGCTTGTAATATACTATCTGTACTCGTGTAACGCTGCCTACGCTTGTTTGATTCGTCACCCTTTGTTTATCTTTCTTAACCTTGAAATAAACTACATATGAATGAACTAGAATGTGGTAAGGCTCGAAGAAAGTCGACTTCGCTCTTTGGCTCCGTTACAGAAAAAAAAAAATTACTGGGGGGGCGACCATATTAATTTAGTAAAAAGATCATAACTTTGAAACTAAAAAATGAAAGAAATATACACGCAAAATCTGAGGCTGTAGGGAATGTTCATGCCAAGTTTAATAAAAATCATTCCACGTGTCTGAGAGAATTAGCAGGATAAACCCACATACAAACAGCCAATACTCCATTTTCATATTCACCTTTTATGATTGCACTGTTTTTACGTTGATGTCTGGGTTTTAATATGGAGTTTTGCCTTGTAATGTGTTTATGTTTCTGCTGCCTATATTTTTGGCTTGTACGGCACCACATGACCTTGTTGTTGCGGTGCCGTGTGTTCTACCAGTCAGTCAATCAGTCAGTCAATCAATCCATTATTATATAGATGGAGTGTATTCTCTGGGTACCGTGTAAACGAAAGCAAACTCCTGAAAAAAGGGTGTTTAAAGTTAGGCTACCGGTACTCACAGATCATTTAGTCTGTGTATTCCCTTTACCTACAGTATACTCCATTTACTCTAACTTGGCCCAGATTTTCGTCCCTTTGCAGTTTATTTACTTAACTCAGTGGCAGAAAAAACAGTGCTACGGCATTACATTCTTTCCGCAGCACTTCTTTGTGACTAGGATTATATTCGATTGTTAATATAATGTTGCAACTCAGTGTTGAGGATGGGGAGGTGGCAATTTTAGGCCAGGTTAAGGTAAAAAGAGTATAGTGATGATGGCCAAGAGTATAGTGATGATGGCCTCGTAATGTAAATGCCGATGGGTGATCATGGATGATGATGAGCTGAGCACCTAATACATGATATCTCGGCGTAGAGAGAGAGAGAGAGAGAGAGAGAGGGACGAATGCAAACCACTCCACTAAGACTGATAGCTTCCAAATATAGTCAGAATAAAAAACACGTGAGAGCGAGTGGCAGGAAGAGAGAGTGAGAGAGAGAGAGAGAAAGAGAGAGTGAGGGGGGGGGGGCGAGCTGTAAACGTTTACCACTCTAAATCCTCGTTCGTGTAAACTGATATCCGGATTCGGGTGGTGTGCGTCTGCGTCCGCGACCGTAAACACTTCAAGGGTAAAACGGGACCCTTGTACCAGCCCCCACCCGGGAGAGAGAGGTTTCGTAACACCTCTTCCGTTGCGATTTAGTGAGATTTGTTGAGATTTAATGAGATTTCGTAACACGTCTTCCGTTGCGATTTAGTGAGATTTAGTGAGACTTCTTCCGTTGCGATTTAGTGAGATTTAGTGAGATTTCGTAACGTCTCTTCCGTTGCGATTTAGTTTGTACATTACACCACAGTTGTAAATACCGTGGGGGTAAACCGGGCGTCTTTTAACCATATATAACTTTATTATCCAGAGATGTATTAAGTTTCATCAGTGTTATGTTGCGTTAGTATAGGCTTTCACCTTCATAGCCTTTGGTTCTTTCATCCCTGCATTAAAAAAAATAAGCCAAACACGTCATTATCAAACTACTGTACAACGGATATTAAAGTGAAGAAAGACTGCGTGTACGAAGCAAAATGATAACTGATAATTATTAAGTGCGTGATTTTTTTTTTTCTTTCTTTTTTTGTTTTTCAAGGAAGAAGTAACCAAAGGCTAGAAGCCCGCAACATTGTTAGCTTCAAGAAAAGAAGTTAAAATAACAGAGTCAAATTCAAGATCCGTTCATTTCCAGATGCCTTGACACACTGCGTTTAACATACTGGCGTTCATAGGCAGTAGGGAATACAGAGGAAGACTGTTCCAGGGTTGACCTGTTGCTTACATGAAAGACTGGGAGTAACGATTAACTCTTGCATTAGAGGGCTGGACAGAAAAGGGATGAGAGTTTGCTGTTAGACGGGTGCTAATAGGAACTAGTGACAAATTCTTGGTGTATGCGGATCCCAGGGTGTGCTATGAAGATAAAAGAAAAAATACTGCAACAAAAATATTACTGATATTATTAAACTGCTATAACAAAAAAAAAGAAAAAAAAAGGGAAGAACTTGGTGTATGCTGCCTGCTTCTTTCCTCACGTGTATCATTCTTTTTCTGTGCCTGCCCTCCTCTCATCCTATTTTTCCCGCATCTCCTGTCACCATTTTTACTCTTCCTTTCTTTTTAGTTGGCTTTCAGTTGAGTGACAACCCTGATGGTTTCTTGTAAGCCAGGAAACCACTTACAACGCTGGGTGGTAACCATATAACCAACCCACACGTGTTCCCTACGTGTCAGCAAGTGGGTTGGCGGAGGATTGGTGCCCCTCCCCGTAAAGCAACTAACTCAGAGACAAACGATCACCTCTTACGAAATAATGGCGTCTGGCAATAGATAGACAGGTAGATAATTAGCTTCATCATCATCATCATCATCATCATCATCATCACATAGGAAATGGTTACAAATCCTTGAATGCGGATCTTGGTTTGTGCCACGTGTGTCAGTGAATGGGGTGTGGATGTGGGGGAGGTGATTACTGCCTGACTCTGGTAATGTAGAGTCGCTTCATTCATAGACGTGTTGCTATTTTAGGTGTGTGTGTGTGTGTGTGTGTGTGTGTGTGTGTGTGTGACGTTGTCGAAGTTGGAGGTTTTACTGTCACACCTGTCAGTCTGTCTGTGTTTGTCTCTCGGTCTGGTGTGTGTGTGTGTGTGTGTGTGTGTGTGTGTGTGTGTGTGTGTGTGTCAGAATCTATATGTCTTCAATGTGAATCTCGAGGTGCGAACATGTGCTATGATTCTTTCATTTTTACTTGGCCCAGTTTTTCCTCGTTTTGCAGCTTATTTCACATAGCTCATTGGCAGCTAAAGGGCGGTACGTGGGCTCTTCATCTTTTCCACAGCACTTCTTCGTGACTAGCACCATCTTCCATTGTTAATCTCTTGTAGCAACACAGCATTCAAGATGGAGGGAGGGAAACTTTAGGCCACGTTACAGTAAAGGGAGTATAGCATATGAAAGGACATACTACCACCAACACTTTTTAAATGCCCACCATGGGGTTTCAGAGTGAGCCCTGATTAAGTATCGTGCCTTAAATAAATAAATAAAGTTAAATAAATAAAAAATGTGGATCAAATAATCGATTCTGTAAAGTCCAATTGTCCTCTTAGTTTTAATACACAGGTCCACACACTGTACTATCTCCATGCATTCACACATACATTACCATTGTTGAACCCCCCTTAACATCATTTAGCAATTTTTAGGTGTTTTCCTTGTACACAAACATGCCGTACACCTTCCATACCCTCTCTGTCGGTCGTATAACATTTTCCAGTTCCATAAAAGCCATAAATACGCAGCAGTCCTTCTTACATTCTTAAATGCACAACAATTTTTGCAACCTTCCTCCACAATCTTACTCCTGAGTCATAATTTTAATCTGATTCTTCTACACAGACATGCCTTACACCTTCCATACCCTCTCTGTCGGTCGTGTAACATTTTCCAGTTCCATAAAAGCCATAAATACACAGCAGTCCTTCTTACATTCTTAAATACACGACAGTTATTACAACCTTCCTCCACAGTCTTACTCCTAACATTAATCTGATCCACACACACACATCCCCGGCGCTCCGGATATCGCCCTGTTCATCACTCAGGTTGCAGGTTAAACAGGCTTAAATTCACAGCTGCAGATTAAAGTTTTTCGTCAGTTCACGCTCTGGTATTAAACGAAGATTAAAATTTACTCTGATTGCTACGCTTTGTCGATGTGAAAATGAAAATATTGACTGGTTTTTGCGAGAAGTTTTGGCATAATTTTTTTCAATGTTTCAGTCCTCACCCCATCCTGTTTCGTTCCTCACAATATCCTTAAGTTAGGCAGTTCTTTAGGGTGAGAGAGAGACACACAGAGCTTGAATTCTCCAGGGTGGGAGAAAGACAGGCTAGAGCGTAAAGTCCTTATTTTCTCAAGCTTTTCGGGCTTTACAGAACCCAGACTCTATTTAGAAGCGCTCTGTGTTGCCCAAAAATGTTAGGGATAAAGAAGAATGCAAGCTCAAATCTCTCTCTCTCTCTCTCTCTCTCTCTCTCCCCTAACAATGCTGTGTTTAGTATTTCATTTATAAAGAGAGAATGGGGGAGGGGGGGAGGCCTAAAAATTCAGCCGCTGACACAAGGAGAGTTTTTAAAATGATTGTTTTTTTCGCTTTCTTTCTTTTTCCTTTTTTTTTTTTTTTTTTTTTTTTCTTTTTTTTTTTTTTGCGTTAACAGTGTGGGTGGTTTCCTGTACTCGACGAAGTATTAGGCGTGAATGATGAAAAGATACCGTGGGGGGTGTGAATGTTGAATGGAGCCATGAAGACTGAAGGAAAGGATGCCTGGTTAGCGGAATGCGTGTTTTCGTAGCCATCCACTCACCAAATAAAGTCTGGCAGTGTTTGGAGACCGACTGCCTTCTTCCTTAAGTTGTCCTGTGACCGATGATTTAAGTACATGAGAAGTTTTTTTTTTTTTCGTTTTTACATCCGTGGGAAGGTTGGCACTGTTTTTTCGTCTTTTTTATTTTTGTCACTTGTTTACCTCCTTGAGATGTTTGGCATTGTTTGTTTCCGATGCGACATGCCATCCATATTTCACCTGGGGAGGATCGATGGCGGTGGTGTGGTGGAGGTGCGGTGGAGTGGTGGAATGGGTGTGGTGTGGTGGTGGTGACTGTGGTGGTAGTGATGTGATCTAGTGAGTGATGGTGCTCGTGGTGATGTTTGTGGTTGTTGGTGGTGGTGATGGTGGTAGTGGTACGGTGTGGTTACATTGCGTGCGCGTAGTGTGGTAGTGGTGGTGGGGCTGGTGGTGGAGTGCGCATGGTGTGGTAGTGATGGAGGTGGTGGTGGTGATTGCGGTGGTGGGGCCGGTGGTGGAGTGCGCATGGAGTGGTAGTGATGGATGTGGTCGTGGTGATTGTGATGGTAGATGGCGCGTGGAGTAGTGTGGTGGTGGTAGAGTGCACGTGATGTGGTGTGGTGGTAGTGGTGGAGTTTGTGTGTGTTGTGGTGGTGGAGTGCTCTTGTTATTGTTGATGGTGATGATGGTGGTGGTGGTGGTGGTGGTGGTGGTGGTGGTGGTGGTGCTGGTGCTGGAGTGCGCTTGTCGATGTTGATGTCAGTGATGATGGTGGAGGGAGAGTGTTGTTAGTGATGGTGGTGAAGTGCGCGTTGTTAGGTGGAGGTGGTGATGATGGAGTGCGCGTGGTGTGGTGGTGGTGGGCGTGGTGGTGGCCGTGCTGGGCGGGTCAGTGTGTCGCGTGCACGGGTGGAAGAAGGAGCTACGTGTGTGACGCCAGACCCCCACCGTCACTGTGAAGGGCTACGTCACTAAGGCTACCAGTGCTTCAGTAGTCACTCTCCCTCGCTCCCTCTTCCTCCTCTCCCTCTCACCTGGCCTACCGAGTGACCTAGTGTTCATATCAGCTGTCCTTGCGCGTTTGTGGAATTCCAAACTTTGAAACTTTGTGGAACTCATAAACTTTAGATTTTACAGGTGATTCAGACGGAGCTTTACCCCTTTTGCTTCCCCCCGTCGTCTGATTTACCGAGCGACTTAGGGTTCTCACCTGATATCCTTACTGCTTTGCGGACTTACGGATTTTGAAACTTCTTGATACTTGTAAAACTTTATATTTTGGCCGGGATTCACCAGGAACTTACCCCGTGGTCTCATCAGCTCTTCTTGCACCTTTGCAGAATTCCAGACTTTGATAATTATATTCGTCAACTCTCAAAACTTTATATTCTGACCGTCATTCACCGAGAACTTTATCCTCAGTGCGTCGTTAAGAACTGAGACAAAACCTTATCTTCGGTGACATTCTGAATTTTAGTCGCCCCCGTGTTACACAACTGAGTCCTTTTCTTAATCCCGAAGCTACACGTCTGCAACTTTTAAGGAATTGCAAACTTTACTGGCCGAAGGAACGAGGACTGAAGAGTACTGCAAACTTCGCTGATCAAGAACGGAAGAGTAAAGTGTTCTGCAAACGTCTCAGATCGAAGAGCAAGTATTAATGTGTTCTTTCATACCTGCTTGCAAGTCAGCGAAATAAAACCCCGCGGTTAAACGAGGCCGGCCCTAAGAAACCCAAATGTATTCTCGTGACACTGGTCCTCCTCTAGTGTACTCAACGCAGCCCTCGTCCTTCTACACATACCAGGAAATAGTCTGAGGCATAAGGAGGGTCACATCACTCAAGTCCCCCTGGAACTCTGTCCCTGTTATGAGCAGTGAAGAGGCGGGTGTCGATTGGTCCAAGTGCCATCTGGACCCGACGAGTGTCAAAGGGCGGCTCTCTTAGTTCTTTCTCATTCACCCCTCTCTTAGCTTTGCCTTGACCATTTCTCTCTGGTACAAATATATCCCTTCATTGACTCTTTGTACCTGAATTGTTCCCTGTCCAAATCGCTCTTCCCTCGACTTTTTTTTATTTTTTTATTTTTGTCAGCCTCGTCACTCGGTCTCTTTGTTCATCCCCCCTCCTGGATTATCCTTCATCCTGACTTAATTCGTCCACCCTCTTCTCCCTCCTCATCCAGGTCTGTCATAAATTTTCCATATCTTAATTCGTACCCTCCCCCCCTGACTTTTCGTCCCATCTCACGTCTCCTGTCTCATTCCCTCCCCATCTTGTACCCATTCTGTATTGTCCCGTCGCATCTCGTACGTCTCATATCTTGTCCTCCGTCCATCTTGTACCCATAGCATTTTGTCCCCATATCATACCTATTCCATTTTGTCCCTTCCTCATCTCGTATATCTCTGATCTCGAACCCCTCCCTTCTGGCACGTCTCCCAGTGAATCTCCATCCCATCTCGTACCTGTCTCATCTCATCTCCCTCTAATCTCACACGTGTCTCATCTCCCTTCTGTCCAACACGCCTCTCATCTCACCCCCCTCTCATCTCGTTCGTCTCTCAAACTTGCCCCCCTGCCAACTCGTGCCCTTGATGGTGGAGGAGCAGGCTAGTCCCCAGCAACCACACCACGTCACCCCTGTCGCAGCCAGAAGTATGTGTGGCCACCCCTCACCCTCCCCTCCCTGCCGACTCCCACCTCCAACTTAGATTGTCTCATATCCCTCACCTGGACTGAACTCTATCTCCTCCTTCCCGTCCTCCTCCTCCTTTTCCTAACTCTCCTTCTCCTCCCCTTCCTCCTCTTCCTAATTCTCCTCCTCCTCCTGCTTCCCCTTCTCCTCCTCTCCAGTCCTTGTCCTCGATTCTACTTCCGCGTAATAAATTTTCTAGCAGCGTTCAGCTCTCCACGAACTCCCTAATCTTCATTGCTTTGTTTACATCCATTCCTTAATTAACCTGTTCCTTGTATATGGTAAAATTATAGTACCCTTTCACAGTCTCTTTATCAGTTTCTCTGTATTTTTCTCTTTATTTCTTTTTCCCTGGTTCCTACCCAGGTTTTCTGTGTCCTTACCATTCCGCCTCTGTTTTCTCTCCTTCATTACTCTCGCCCGTCCTCTATTTCTTTCCCCAGCCTCTTTGTCAGTCTCCCTTCGTTCTTCTCTTTTATCACTTTTCCCCTCATTTCAATCCAGTGTCCTTACTATTCCCTCACTGTGCCCTCTCCATTATTACCCTCTCGCGTATTCCTCCCCGAGTCACTAGCACCCTTATTACCCATTTCCCTCTCTTCCTGCCCCTCTTATTACCCATTTCCCTCTCTTCCTGTCCCCCTTGCTACTCTCGCGTCCGCATTTGACCCTTCCCCTCGAGGACCCGTGAGAGTGCCAACATGAACCGCGCGGCTCGACCCTTCAACAGGTGCAAAAGTGCCACCTTCCACATCGACGGGGCCACGTACACTATAGGTAAGGCTGTCTCTAAAATGTTCTCACTTTCTCACTCGCTCTCTCCCTCCCGTTTCTCTGTCTGTATCTCTGTCTGTTTGCTTCCCTCTAGATTTATTTCTTACCACCAATAGCACATCTTGACGTGGTCAGTGGCTGGCCGTTTGTCTTTAGTTTTTCTTACTTTTTTTTTTTACTCTTGGCATCTGTCTTTCTCCTTTTTTTTTTTTTTTTAATGGTATCGCCCTTTTCTCACGTTTATATTCATGGTATCTTTTTTTTTTTGACCGCAGTTTTTCTCTCTTTTTTTTAATTCATGGTATCACCTTTTTCTCCTCTTATTCATGGTATCGAGTTTTTTTTTCGATTTTTATTCATGGTATCGCCTTTTTTTTTATTCATGGCATCCCCCCCCCCTTTTTTTTTTTTAATGGTGTCGCGTTTTTTCTTTATTTTTTTGTGGTACTTCCAGACGATTTTTATTCAGCATAGTGGAACGTGGATAGTAAAGGAGTTGAAATAATTTTAACCAGTATTTTAACCCCTTCAGTACTTCGACGGTTAATTTTCTGATTCCGCCCGACGATTTTTTTCATTCGTAGGGGCGACCTCTTGCAGTGCTGTCATCGTCATTAGCACCTCTTCTATAGCGATTTGTTTCCGGATCCGACTGGTTAGATATCACTTTCAGCCTAAGAGTACCTCTGCAGAGTGGCGAAGTTAGAATGATTAGAAGTTAGAATGATTTAAGCAACACAGGTGATAGTCACATACATTAGGCAAAATAATTCGCTTAGGAAGAGGTGTTAGGGGCTGTCTAAACCAACGATACAGACTCATAATGGGCGTCTCAGGAATCCTCATCCCCCAATTGAAATTTTCTTCGTCATTTCTTATTCATTTCTTCTGCGTATCTTTGTTTTCTTTCTAATTTCTTGTCTTCATTTCTTCTTCATTTCTTAAATATTTCTTCATTCATTTAAAGTTTCTTCTTATCATCATCTTTATTTTTGCAGAGTTTCTTCATTTCTTTAACATTTCTCCTTCATTTCTTTAACATTTCTTCTTCATTTTTTATTTTCTTCATTTCTTTACCATTTCTTCTTCATTTCTTTATCATTTCTTCTTCATTTCTTTACCATTTCTTCTTCATTTCTTTATCATTTCTTCTTCATTTCTTTAATATCTCTTCTTCATTTCTTTAACATTTCTTCTTCATTTTTTATTTTCTTCATTTCTTTATCATTTCTTCTTCATTTCTTTAATATCTCTTCTTCATTTCTTTAACATTTCTTTCTTCATTTCTCTAACATCTCTTTCTTCATTTCTTTATCATTTCTTCTTCATTTCTTTAACATTTCTTTCTTCATTTCTTTAACATTTCTTCTTCATTTCTTTACCATCTCTTCTTCATTTCTTTAACATTTCTTTCTTCATTTCTTTAACATCTCTTTCTTCATTTCCTCATCATTTTTTCATTTTGTTCATTTCTTTATCATTTCTTCTTCATTTCTTTAACATTTCTTCTTCATTTTTTATTTTCTTCATTTCTTTATCATTTCTTCTTCATTTCTTTAATATCTCTTCTTCATTTCTTTAACATTTCTTTCTTCATTTCTTTAACATTTCTTCTTCATTTCTTCATATTTTTTTCATTTCCTTCATTTCTCTATCATTTTTTCTTAATATCTTTACAGTTTCTTCTTCAGTTCATTACTATTCTTCTTTCCCGCTTCATTTCCTTAGCATTTCAATTTTTCATTTCCTCCAAAATTGAAATCTCAGGTGGGGGTCATAAAGGTTTAATTAAATCGCCAGAGAATCCCTCATCAAGCAGGTAAAAAATGGGTCAGTCTTCTCGCATATTAGGTCGAGAGAGAGAGAGAGTTTTTTTTTTTTACAGTGAGGCTTAGTTATATACAGGGCGGTCCGTACACAGCCTTGGTTGTGTCTTGCATGTTGTGGGAACGGCACAGTCTGCTGGTGTGGGCGTGGCGGTGGGAGTAGGAACTGAAAAAATTATGCAGGTTGGACACTGATGACGTTGACTGTGTTTTCTGTTTACCTTCTCATTACCTGTGTTTTCTGTTTACCATCTCATTACCTGTGTTTTCAATCTACCTTCTCATTACCTGTGTTTTCTATCTACCTTCTCATTACCTGTGTTTTCTATCTACCTTCTCATTACCTGTGTTTTCTATCACCTTCTCATTACCTGTGTTTTCTATCACCTTCTCATTACCTGTGTTTTCTATCCACCTTCTCATTACCTGCGTTTTCTATCCACCTTCTCATTACCTCTGTATTCTATCACCTAATTACCTGTTTTCTATCACCTCATTACCTGTTTTCTATTTACCATCTCATTACCTGTGTTTTCTGTTTACCATCTCATTACCTGTGTTTTCTGTTTACCATCTCATTACCTGTGTTTTCTATCTACCTTCTCATTACCTGTGTTTTCTATCCACCTTCTCATTACCTGTGTTTTCTATCACCTCATTACCTGTGTTTTCTATTTACCATCTCATTACCTGTGTTTTCTATCCACCTTCTCATTACCTGTGTTTTCTATCACCTCATTACCTGTGTTTTCTGTTTACCTTCTCATTACCTGTGTTTTCTATCCACCTTCTCATTACCTGTGTTTTCTATCACCTCATTACCTGTGTTTTCTATTTACCATCTCATTACCTGTGTTTTCTATCCACCTTCTCATTACCTGTTTTCTATTCACCTTCTCATTACCTGTTTTCTATTCACCTTCTCATTACCTGTGTTTTCTATCATCGTCTGTCCTCAATACCTGTCTTTTCTGTCCCTGTCTATCCTCTCTCCTCGTCTATCCTCCTCCTCAATGCCTCTGTTGTGTATCCTCATCTATCCTTCTCACCTGTTTTCTTTCCTCATCTGTCCCTCTCAGTACCTGTTTTCTGTCCTCATTTGTTCTCCATCTCAGTATTTCTTTCCTATCCTCGTCTATCCTCCTCCTTTATCCTCGTCTGTCCACTTCCTTTATCCTCGTCTATCCTCCTCCCCAATACCTGTGATTTCTGTCCCTGTCTAGTCCTCTCCTCTATCCTCGTCTGTCCTCGTCGTCTGTCCTCCTCCTCTATCTTCGTCTATCCTCTTCTCCTCCTCAGTACCTGTGTTTTCTGTCCCTATCAAGCCTCCTCCTCTATCCTCGTCTATCCTCTTCTGTCCATCTCAATACCTGTGTCCCGGAAGCCTACCTGTCTAATTAACGTGCACCTGATTCTCACCTGTTAATTGTAAGGGGTAACTCATGTCAGATTATATTTTAATTCCCAAATGCGTGACTGAAGTGGTGAATTGGAGAGGGCTGGTAATTGTGGAGGATTGTGTGGTGAGATTGTGTGATAATTGTGGCGATGGTGTGGTGATTTTACGAGAAATTGTGGGGATTCTGTGGGTAATGATGAGGATAGTGTTGGACAGTATTGAGACTGTAGCTTTTATTTATTTTTTTTTTAGGTGAGGAAGAAGGAACCAAAGGCAACGAGCCCGCAAAACTGCTCCTTCCAAGAGAAAAACAAAATGCAAGAGAGAGCTGTGGAGTTCTGTGGTGTAATTGTGAAGTGTGTGTGTGGGGGGGGAGTGTGGTGATTGTATGGTGAGAATGTGGAGATTGTGTGGTGAAACGTGGAGATTGTGGGGTGAATGCCTGAAGACTATGTGGTGAAAATGTGAAGATTGTGGTGAAATGTGGTGATTGTGTGGTGAAGATGTGGGGCTTGTGTGGTGAAGATGTGGAGCTTGTGTGGTGAAAAATGTGGAGCTTGTGTGATGAAAAATGTGGAGCTTGTGTGGTGAAAATGTGGAGAGTGTGTGGTGAAAATGTGGAGATTGTGTGGTGAAAATGTGGAATTTGCGTCGTGGAGATGTGGAGATTGTGTGGTGTATTTCTGTCATTCTCGCATTAAAACTAGAAAACAAAAGAAAGATAATGTGTTAATGTGACACACACACACACACCACACACACACACACACACACACACACACACACACACACACACACAAGGGTAACAGCATCAACATTTTTCAGCTCATCTAGGAAGTCAGTAGTACGTTTACAAAAAAATGATGAAGGGAATTAGCCAGAGCTCAGAATTAATCCCACTCAGCTTGCTGGCTAGTGTCTGACTCTCATCCTGCCTTCTGCATAACCCTTCATTATTCCCTCTCCCCTAACATCTCTTCCTTAGCGATTTATTTTTGGCTTTGGCTGGTTATTTTTCTTATGTGTCCGACTCTGGGCATAGGTTTCACAGTCTGCTCCCAAGGTCCAGTAGTCACCTCTACATGTCACCACTTCGGCGCTAACACCCACCGTCCATACTGAATACATGGTAGGGCTGTCTCACATAGGGCTGGTGTATTAGCGGGGGTATTTCTGCTTGTCGGCGGGTCTTCTAGTAGATCAGTAAAGTCTGATTTTATGAAATTCAGATCCTTACACTCTTCCAAGCCCCAGCGGGGAATTGAACCTGGGTCCGGTAGGACTGCAGGCCATCTCTCTACCGATTGAGCCACCGCCTCCCCCCAAATATCCTTTTGTACGTTATTTATGCAAGAGTTTGGCGATATTAGAAGGATTTATGTGGAGTATGGCTTTATTTGAGGGATTTATTTAACAGAAGATAATAAGGTGTAATAAGCAAAATAAACTTCTTAGGAAAAGGTGTTACGGAGCTTCCTTACCTGGCGAGAATAAGGGCCTCGGTTTGTTTTCATACGACGGAACTGGCCTACTCTCACAACCTCAGTGATGAAGCTGGCGTCACACAGGACCAAAAGTGACTAACCTGCTGGCTGTGTGTGTGTGTGTGTGTGTGTGTGTGAGAGAGAGAGAGAGAGAGAGAGAGAGAGAGAGGCAGAGGATCTCAAGGAAAGCGACAGGACCCTCTCTTATTATTGACAATCTTGAGGTGTTTCCGATTTGCCCACCTTCTGCTGTACCCAATACCTACTCAGTCTTGGAGTAGGGTAGGTTAGGTTCTGTTGTTTGTATCTGTTTACCTGTCTGTCTCTCTTTCTGTCTATTTATCTTTATATCTCAGTATCTGTCTATATATCTATCTATCTGTCAATCATTTAATCAGTTTGTCAGTAAGCCAGTCAGTCAGTCAGTCATTCTATCTGCCTGTCTGTCTATCTATCTGTCTGTCTGTCTATCTATCTGTCTGTCTGTCTGTCTGTCTATCTGTCTACCCGTCTGTCTATCTGTCTGTTTGTCTGTCGTCTTTATCTGTCTATTGCCAGACGCCTTAATCCCAAAAGGGGCGGCTCACTCTCATGCTACCCTCTGTCCAACTCACACTCCCCCCTGTTTTATATACCTCTCCAGCCTTTCCCCTCATCTCATCCTCGGTCTCTCCCTCCCCTTTCCCCCCTCCTCAAGCACTCTCCTACTCAGTCTCACATTCTCCAGTCTCATCCACGTCGCTAAACTAACGTAAATCTTATTAAATCGTAGTCAGTTTTTAAGGTAATGTTGGTCATGTTGTTTTCGGCACAACTTCTGCGGTTAACGTCACTGGTTTTTCGTTTTGTCCTGTGTGTGTGTGTGTGTGTGTGTGTGTGTGTGTGTGTGTGTGTGTGTGTGTGTGTGTTTTGTTTTATTGCCTCTACTTCCAGACAATAATTCTTCATTTTGTTAAAGAGCTGTTTATTTTTGAGGTTTACCAGCACTATATAGTCACTCTTTATTTATACTCCTTTTTATATTCACTCTTTTTAGTGTGATGACGTGTTTTTGGATCAGTATTTCCTTCATATCCTTAAATTTCCTCCACTTCCTTCCCGTCTCTCCAAATCTTTACCTTCTCACCACATCCACATCACCCCACGATTTCTACACGGTCCCTCCACATCCACACCTACCTGCACTTCCACACCTTTCCAGATCTCTCTCTCTCTCTCTCTCTCTCTCACACACACACACACACACACACACACACACCTTCAAGCGTTCTTCTTCCCCACACTTCTCCCTCCACGTCGCCTTCATCTCAGTTCTCTCCTCTCACGCAAATCCCAGGCAAGGAAAGAGAAGTATAATCCTAAGTGAAGGTAAACAAGCCAATGGGAAAGCAAGTGTGTGTTATTTTTTCATTGCTGTCTTTAGAGGAATTGGAGAGAGGGTTTTGGGTGTAAAGATGGAAGTAATTGTGCTCGGTTTAATCTCTCTCTCTCTCTCTCTCTCTCTCTTCGTAGTTACAATACGTCTTAAGCACCATTTTTATTTAACTAAGAAAAAACACAGAAATCTTAAGACCCGTCCACCCCATATTTGAAAATCAGGCACCCACTTAGCCTTTCATCCTCTTGGCGATTCCGTGAGGCCTTTGTTTCTTTTTTTCCTCGCACCTGTAAGACTTTTAGACACAGTGGTTGGCCAGGGCGGTGCTGGAGAGTGCCAATTAGGGACTGGAGTGGCCCGCGTTCTCGTCCTCCTCCTCCTCCTCCTCACAACTCGCCTCACCCCCACTTCACACTCATGTTTTCAGTTTTGTTTTCTTCAGTTTATGTTTTGTCTTTTCCTCTTTTCAACTTCCATGCCCTCCTTCTTCTGCTACAGTCTATTACTACTACTACTGCTGCTACTACTACTACTACTACTACTACTACTACTACTACTACCACCCCCCACCCCTCAGTTCTCTTCTTCTCCTCCCTCTTCATCTTCAACTCCTCTTCCTCCCCTCTTTCTCACAGATCCCTCCATCCATACTTTTCCTGCATTTTTTTTTTTTATTCAGTTTGCATTGCCTTTTTTCCACATCCACGCCTTTCTTTCATCGCATAATATTTTCCCCTCTGCTCTCTCCCCCTCTCTTTCCTTCTCCCCTGCTCTCTCCTTTCTCTTTTTTCTTCTTCTTCATCTCCTTCTTTCTCTTCTTCATCTCCTCCCTCTTCTTCATCTCATTCTCAGTCGTCCTCATCTCCTTCTTCCTCATCTTCATCTCCCTCTCCCTCGTCTTCATCATCTTCTCCTCTTTCGCATAACTCGCCTCAGCACACATATCTTCCGTTTTTCCTTCAGTTTGCTTTACCTCTTCACCACCTCCTCACTTTTCCTCCACTGCCTCTATACTCCACCTTCTCCTCCTCCTCCTTCCTCTCCTCCTCCAACCTCTCCCTCGTCACTGCTTATCCTTCTCCTCCTGCCTTTCTTTCTCCTGCCCAAAGCTCGCACCAGCCACCCTTTACACATATTTTCAGTTTCTTCACAATTTTTTACCTTTCCTTCTTGTTATGTTCTACCTTTACTGATTATTATTATTTTTTTAATTTTCCTTATTATTTTGTACCTGTGCTTGTTTTTCATCTCTCCTTCTTATTTTTCACCTTTCCTTCTTATTACTTTGTACCTTTCCGTATTATTTTTCATCTCTCCTTCTTATTTTTTACCTTTCCATCTTATTACTTTGTACCTTTCCTTATTGTTTTCTACCATTCCTGATTATTTTTTGCCTTTCCTTATTATTTTTACCTGATCACTTTGTACCTTTATTATTATTTTTTACCTTTCCTAATTATGTTTCACCTTTCCTTATTATTTTTCACCTTCCCATCTTATTATTTTGTACCTTTCCTTATTATTTTCTACCTTTCCTTCTTATTATTTTCTACCTTTCCATATTATTTTCTACCTTTCCCTCTTACTCTCTCTCCCTTTACCTTCTCCTCCTCTCATTCCATCTCCTCATAAACACACCACGTTCAGATAATCACTTTTATCACCTGTTGTACGTACTTTTCACCTTATCATTCCTTATCCCTTCTACTTTCTTACATTTTCTTCCCTTTCTTCCAACTCGTTCTAGCCACGATCGCACGCAGTTTATAGTGAACATGGGAGAGCATAGTTCAGTGCCGTATTTTGATAACATTACACTCGTATCACTCCATTTGTCATCCTTCTCATTTGTGCTCCGCTGTTATGACACAATTAACCTTTTGCACACACTGTTACACACACACACACACACACACACACACACACACACACACACACACACACACACACACGCATTGGCTCTGTTTGCCGTTGCTTGTTATTTTGTCATCATCGTCATCATCATTACCTTATTTTTTTGATCATCATCGTCATTATCATCATCACCACCACCACCACCATGCGTACGTGTGTATCTCTGTGTATGTGTGGGTGTGTGTGTGCATTCTGTCTGTTTTTCCTGTCTATCCGTCTGTCTGTCTGTCCTGTCTGTCAGTCTGTCTCTGCCTGTCAGTGTATGTGTATTAGATCCTGTCATTTAAAATAATCCCTGTCCTCTACCTCCTAATAAACCTGTAATTATTAACCCTTCAAACCAACCCTTTGATGTGCACCCAGTCAGTCACCTCCTGTCCCACTTCCACCTCGTATCCCTCATTCACCTCGTATCCCTCATCCACCCCCTATCCATCATCCACCTCCTATCCCTCATCCACCTCCTATTCCACATCCAGCTCCTATTCCTCATCCACCTCCTATCCCCACCCCCCAGGTCACTTCCTACCTTACACCCTTCCCCCTCCCTTTCTACATCCATCCACTCCCTCCCTATACTTGTCCACCCCCTCCCTACACACATCCAGTCCCTTCCTGCACCCAGCTAGCCCCTCCTTACACCCATCCACTCCCTCCATCCACCCATCCCTACACCCCCACCTCTCATTACATCCCCTCTCCTCCTTACACCCATCCACTCCCTCCACACACTTATCCACCCTCCCTCTTCCCCTCTCCCTCATCCCCTCCTCCTCTTCCCCTCCCCCTTTTCCTCCCCCTATCCCTCATCCTCTCACGTCCCTCGGCTGCTATGCTAATTTTTTTCATTATATTCCTAGTGTGATATTTTTCCGCCACGGTTAATAAAGGAAAGTGTGACGGGATGAGTTTGAGGCTGGAGAGAGAGGGAAGGATTTTTATTTTCTTTTTCCTCGCCTTTATTTCCCTCTTCCTCTTTCTTTACTTCTCTTCATAATCTCTCGCTTCCTCTCTCTTCTTATTTCCTCTCTTCCTTTCTCTTTACTTCTGCCTCTTCTTAACCTCTCTTTTCTTCCGCCTCGTCTCTCTTCTTAATCTCTCTCTTCCTGTTTCTTTCATTTTGTATCTTCTTAACCTCTCTTTATTTCTCTCTTCCTCTGTCTTTTCTTCTGCCTCTTCTTCATTTCTCTCTCCCTCTTTCTTTTCTTCTTGTTTCTGTCTTCCTCGTTTTTTTCATAATTTCACTTGTCTTTATCTCTCTTCATCCTCTCGCGTTTGTTTTGTCTCTGCCATTCTTTTTCTTCTGCTTTTCCTCCCGTCCTTTCTTTATTTCTTGTTTCTTCATCCTTCCTTTTTCTCCATCTGTTTAATTTTCCCTCTTCCTCGTTTATTTCCTTCTTCTGTTTCTCTCAGTCTTCTTACCTATTCCCTTCCTTTGCCTTTTCTCTTTCCCTACTTCCTCCTTTCCTCTTATTATCTCTCAGTCTTCTTACCTATTCCCTTCCTTTGCCTTTTCTCTTTCCCTTCTTCCTCCTTTCCTCATATTATTTCTCCCCTCCATCTC
>NC_136991.1:49319342-49346842 GCF_032717465.1 Coenobita brevimanus | reverse complement strand
CTATGCATGAATGTACATGAATGTATGTATGTATTTATGTCGACGAGTGATCATTGTGTGTGTGTGTGTGTGTGTGTGTGTGTGTGTGTGTAAGATCAAGGGAGTGCTAATAACGACAGTAGAGGCTAGAGTAACTGAAGTAAGGGTAGTCAATCCTCTTCTTGGAATAGGAATTCCACACTTACCATCCACACCCAATCAACCTTTTTACCCCTTCTTAATTGAGGATACGTAAGTGTATTTAAGTGTTAGCCTTAGTAATTAACAACGAAATTTGGGGTTTGGCGAATTTAACAACCGCTTCAACACGAGGACAAGGGGACCCTTTTTTTTTTTTTTTGGAGTGGGGGGCGGGGGTCCTTCTCTGTCTCTAGGCGAGTTTATTCAGCTTTTGGGGGGTGATTTTACGGATCTGGGAGTTAGATAAAACCTTCATTAAGTACATTAGCACAATAAATCCTACCTAACACTACTAAAATCCTCTAATGCTAACAGGGATTAAAAACCTGCATAGTTAGACCAATACAGCTAATACGCCTCTCACTTCTGGAGCATTTTAACTCACTCTGATATGATAGTCTTCTTCCAGGGTATTTTTCCTACTACCAGACTACGTTGCTCTTACTGTAGATCCTGAGAGCGAAGGAGTCTGCCCGTTCACTGTGTTTACGTCTTGGTGTTGCTTTCTTTGCTGGTGTTTTATGGATTTTGGTGATGGGATGTGTAATGCTGGGGGTACTTGTCCGCCCCACTTTGAAGACACGTTCAAATCAAAACACACACACACACACACACACACACACACACACACACACACACACAGCACCCTTTCCCCCCCCCACACACACAGCACCCTTTCCCCCCCCCCACACACACACACTGGGGGGAGGGTCAGAATCCATATATAGTCAGGATAATGGTGGCTACTCATTATACACCCTTATCGAACCAGTCACACCCACATATATCCCACCTTAATGCCTCTAATTAAGCCCACATCACCTTGACCTTCATGTGGGGGAAGTGGGAGGTTGAAGATAGACAAATAGATAGATAGATGGAGAGGGAGGGGGGATAGATAGATAGATAAATAGGTAGATTGAGAGGTAGGGAGAGAGGTAAATGTAGATTGACAGATAGATGGAGAGGAAGGGAGATTAAAATATAAATAAATAGATAAAAGGATGGATAGATATAGATACGGTAGATAGATATGCAAGAGAGAGAGAGAGAGAGAGAGAGAGAGAGAGAGAGAGAGAGAGAAAGGATTGAGATATAACAATACATATTTGGAAAGATATATTGAGGTAAATAAGATAAGGTTACCCCCCAACATCACCTTGCTCTTGCCCTTGATGTGAGTGATGTTGAATGTGTTTGTTAAGATTGGATGTTGATGTGAGATGGAGGATGTTGATGTTAGGGCGTGGATGTTTTATTAGATTTGATGTTGATGTCAGAAAGTAGATGTTGATGTTAGGACGTGGATGTTATTTAAAGTTTGATGTTGATGTCAAAGTGGATGTTGATGTGAGAAGGAGGATGTTGATGTTAGGGCGTGGATGTTTTATTAGGTTTGATGCTCATGTCAAAGTGAATGTTGATGTTTGGGCGTGGATGTTTTATTACAAAGTTTGATGTTGGTGATGTTGATGTGAAGAAGTGAATGTCTCGTAGTTCTATTGAAATGTTGTCCTGGTGTTGTCGTGAAGTTGTCGTGAAGCTGTCCTGAGGCTGTCTTGTGGTTGTCCCAGAGTCCTGAAGTTGTCTGGGTAATACGGTTGTCCTGAAGTCTTAAGAATAGTCCTGTAATTTTCCTGATGTCTGAAGTTTGTCCTGAAGTCCCCTCGCGAAGTTTTCCTGAAGTTGTCCTGAGGCTGGAAGGGGAAATGGAACGTGAAAATTAATGGAGGGAAAACTCACACCTCACGGGGATTAACTCGAAAAGGTGTGATAAGGGATTTTTAATTTTTTTTTGTGACCTGGGATTTCTGTGAGCGGCTTAATGCGGGGGGAGGGAGGGAGAGGGGGAGGGGAGGGAGGATGGAAGAGGATGGAGAGGAAAGGGGGTTAGGGAGGAAGGAATAGGATGGAGAGGGAGGGGGGTAGGGAGGAAGGAAGAGGATGGAATGGGAGGGGGGTAAGGAGGAAGGAAGAGGATTGAGAGGGAGGAGGGGATGGAAAGAGAGGGGAAGGAGGGGAGGAAGGAGGGGGGGAGCGGGGTAATAGTGGATGTGGAGGAAGTGGGAGGAAGGAAAGGGAGAGGGAGCGGCAAAGGGGGAAGAAGTAGGTAATGGGGAGGGAAGGGGGGAAGGAAGAGGATGGGTAGGGGTGAAGGAGGCGTTGGAGTCAGGACTTAGAATTGATGGAAAGTCCTGAATTTTGCTTTGCTGTGTCATCCTCGTCAATCAATCAGTCATTCAGTCAGTCAGTCAGTCAGTCATCATCATCATCATCATCGTCATCTTCATCATCGTCATCATCGTCATCTTCATCATCATCATCATCATCATCAAATATGGAGTCAACCTATTTCATGTATCAACTTTATACCGCAATTTCTTTTCTAGTATCATGTATGCAACGGAGAGAGAGAGAGAGAGAGAGAGAGAGAGAGAGAGAGAGAGAGAGGGATCTGATTCAATTTAACTTGCATCATCAATCCACATGTGTTGCCAGGCATCCATATTGACTAATATCATTCCTCTTACTTTTTTTCTTTCCCCTTCCTTCACCCCTCCTTCCTCGATCCCTCTCTTCCTTTGCCTTCCCTCTGTTCCTCTCTCCTCTCCTCTCCTCTCCTCCCCTTCCCCCTCTCTTCCTCAGGTTTCCATTATAGTACCATTTCTCTTACCTTCACCTCTTCTTCCTCAATCCCTCTCCTTCTTTTCCTTCCCCCTGTTCCTCTCTTTCTCCATCCTCCATTTCCCCCCCTCTCTCTTCCTCTTCTCCTCTCCCTTCTCTCTTCCTCTTCTCTTCTCCCCCTTCCCTTCTTGTCTCCCTCTTCTATTTCCTTTCCTTTCTTTTCCCTTCCTTTTCTTTCACTTTTTCCTCACCTCCCCGTCTTCTTCCTTCCTTTCATTAAATTTTTCAGCACGAGATACGAAAAAAAAAAATAATGAAAATATAAGTAACCGATTTGAAAGGGTTAAGGGACTGACAGTGGAGAAATTTTTGGATGCTTTCTTGTTGTGGCCCCCGTCGATCAACTCTGGGATTAGGCATCTAAAAGTAAAGAAGTAAATGGGAACCCCGGAATCAGAGGAGAGGGTCAAGTGAGAATGAGGGAGGGAGGGTGACTTGGAAGGGTAGCAGGGAAGGCAGAGAAATGGTGATGAGGTTGGAATTGTGTGTGTGTGTGTGTGTGTGTGTGTGTGTGTGTGTGTGTGTGTGTGTGTGTGTGTGTACGCTGAAATATAGACCTGAAAACACATAAATTGAGATAGATAGATGGATGGATGGATTGATGGGTGGGTGGATGGATGGATAGATAAATAAGTATATAGACAGATTGATGGATAGATAGATGGACAGATAGACAGACAGACAGGTAGCTAGATAGATAGTGTATTTACCACCATCGGTTCTATTTATCTTCTTGAAATATATGCCTCATAAATACGCATTAATCTTGCTCTAGGCGTCTTCCTTGATAAATATCCTTTCCTACGTTCCCCCCACACCCCTTACTTCCTCCTTCAACATCTTCCTCCTCATCTTCCTCCCTCAACATCTTCCTCATCTTCCTCCTCCAACATCTTCCTCCTCATCTTTCTCCCTCGACATCTTCCTCCTCATCTTCCTGTCTCGACATCTTCCTTCTCATCTTCCTCTCGAATTTCTTTCCTTCCTAATTTTCCCCCTCATGACTCCTTCCTCCAAGTTCTTCCTCCTTCATGTCTCCCTCTCCATATCTGTGTGTGTGTGTGTGTGTGTGTGTGTGTGTGTGTGTGTGTGTGTGTGTGTGTGTGTGTGTGTGTGTGTGTGTGATATTTTTTCTCCTGCAGTATCTTCTTCTCTCCTAATTTTCCTTCCAGACCTTCCCCTCTCTCATGGATCTCCATCTCAGAACCTAATCGATCAACCCTTTACGGAACAATGCCCCGGCCTCTCACCCACTCAGAATATCGCGCCTCCACCTGTTTTATCAAAGGCACATTGTTCTTATCAGGGGGCGGGTGAAAGGTGGGCATGGGGAGGGGTGGGCGGAGTGTGGGTGTAGGTGGAGGGGGAGTGTGGGTGTGGAAGGAAGTTTGAGGGAGTGTGGGTGTGGTTAGGAGAGGGTGTGGGGGAGTAGGTGTGGTTTGGAGAGGGTGTGGGAGTGTGGGTATGGTTGGGAGAGGGTGTGGGAGTGTGGATGTGGAAGGAAGTTTAAGGGAGTGTGGGTGTGGTTAGGAGAGGGTGTGGGGGAGTAGGTGTGGTCGGGAGAGGGTGTGAGCGTGGTTAGTAGATGGAGAGGGAAAGTGGGTGAGGGTAGGAGATGGAAAGGGAGTGTGGTTTTGGGTGGTGACGGGTGGCGGAATGTGGATATGGATGGGAGAGGGTGGGGGTGATGGTTGGTGTGGGAGTGGGTGGAGGGAGTGTTGGTGTTGGTGAGGGAGTTTGGGTGTGGGTGGGAGAGGGTGTGGTAGTGTGAGTGTGGGTGGAAGAGGGTGTAGTATTGTGGGTGTGGGTGGGTGCGGGTGACGGGAATGTTGGTATCTGTGAGGGTGTGGGTGGGAAATGGAGAAAGCGTGTGGGTGTGGGTGGGAGTGTGAGAGGAGGAGGATCAGTATAGGACTGGGTTGTGTAGAGGGAGAAGTCTGGGTGTGGGTGTAGGTGCGGTGTGAGGAGGGTTTGGATGTGGGTATGGGTGTGGAACTGTGGTATGGTATGGTGAATGTGGATGAGATGGTGATTAGTGTCATGATGAGGGGTGAGAATGCATTAGATGTAGGGTGTGGAGGTGAGTGGAAAGGAAGTAGGTGTGGGAGGTGGAAGAGGGTAGTTATGGATGGTGTGGATTTGAGGTGGATGTAGGAAGAGGTGAAGTGTGGATGTAAGCAAGGAGAGAGTGGAGGGTGTAGGAATAGGTGCAATGTGGGTGTAAGCAAGGAGAGAGTGGGTGGATGGTGGGTGTAGGAAGAGGTGGAGTGTGGGTGTAAGCAAGGAGAGGGTGAGTGGATGGTGGATGTAGAAAGAGACGAAGTGTGGATGTGGCGGTGGAGTGTGTGGAGGTGAGTGTTATGTGAAGGGAGTGTAAAAATAGGAACGTTTGGGAAATGTTACGTCGCCTGTGTGTGTGTGTGTGTGTGTGTGTGTGTGTGTGTGTGTGTGTGTGTGTGTGGGGAGCTCATGACTTGGAAGGTGACAAAGTTGATGAGAACTGGCCCTAATTATAAAGATGCTTGTGATATAGTACGATGCTTATCAAACTCGAGTCTCTTCCACAAACTCCCATCGGCCTGCTGTGGCGGAATTATGACGGGTTTTACGGCATCTCATTATGGTCTCTGATATAAGATTCAGCCAAGTGTCTCCTGAATTTTCTTTATTACCCATTTATAGAAGAATTTATATATATTTTCTTGGTTTTACGTCACATTTTGTTAAGGTTTAGTCTACTGATTCACATGGTGCTGGGACGCCCTCACGTGGTGGCCCCGATATAACCAGGCGGCGTAGTTGCCCTGGTGTACAGACGTCCCTCATCTCCCTCCCTTTCCCCCCAAAAAAGGAGGTTGGTGGACTGCAGGAGAGGGGAAACTTCAGCCTGCAGTTCACCGGGTTCACATTCAGATGAACCTGAGGCTACAACTACAATTATTACATCAACCTTGCTTTTCTTTCATGTTTTTTTTTCCAGGCTATCAACAAATTAAGACTTGCCTCCGTATGGTTTATTTCAAGAGATACACTAATGAAAGGTTTCCTGTTTAGTTTTTCTCCTGCTGTTTTGTCTATTTGTATCATTTTGGACCGTAATTGGACAGTTTATAATAGTGTGAAGTAGGGTTGTTTGGTTTATTATTATTATTATTATTATTATATTATTATTATTATTATTATTATTATTATTATTATTATTATTATTATTGATATTGTTTTATTATTGTTTTTTTTATTATTATTATGAGGGATGATGATGATGATAATATAGTCGACAGCACAAGCCTTGCTCCCTCAGAATATAACTTTGTTTTTACCCAACACTTACTCAAAATCTAGGTATTCATTCTATCATTCATGACTTCCCTGAAAGCTGAACCCCCGTGCAATAAACAATCATATTTCCAGGATATCCAGAGTTTTCAGAGGATATTTAGACTCTCACTCCTTCCGTTCAGCGAAATTGCGCTCTTTCCTGCATCCTTTTTTTACCCCCTCGTATAAAGCTTCCGGAGCAGTTCGCATTTCTGCTTGTATTGCCTCGTCTCGCCAGAGCTCTCTCGTAAGGCGCGCACGTTTTTAGTGAGGCAAATTGTTTCCGAACACAGATAATCCAGTGGCAGAGTTCGGCTTACACATGTTCGGAGCTTGGGGGCTTCAGGGCCTCAGGGCTTCGAGGCTTCAGGGTTTAGGGGCTTGGGGCTTCAGGGTTTAGTGGTTTGGGGCTTCAGGGTTTAGGGGCTTGGGGCTTCAGGGTTTAGTGGTTTGGGGCTTCAGGGTTTAGGGGCTTGGGGCTTCAGGACTTAGGGACTCCGAAGCTTCGGGGCTTGAGGACTGCGGAGGTTTGGAGCTTGAGGACTGCGGGGTTTTGGAGCTTCAGGGCTTCGGGCATACGGGCTTCAAGGTTTTGGGGCATACGGGCTTCAGGGCTTTAGGGCATACGGGCTTCAGGGCTTCGGGGCATCAGGGCATCAAGGCTTTACTGCTTATGGACTCCGGAGCTTCAGGGACTCTGGGGCGTCGGGGCTTTGGGGTTTCGGGGCTTCGCGGGGCTTCGAGACAACATTAGAGCCGGGTTTTATTGTCTGGAGAGTTCATTTGCTCGGGGCTTCGGAGCCTCGTGGCCAAATTGTCTCCGGATTGTGTTGTCTTGAGGGTTCATTTGCTCGGATCAGTGGGTTGCGTGTCCTTGAGGCTTCACTTGAGGCGGCTTTTGGCTGCTTTTGTCCCCAGCATCCCTTTCTTGAGGCACTGTGTCTTGGAGGTGTGAGATATATTGCCTGGGAATAAATGTGTAGCGAGAATGCGATGAGACTTTGCACATACGAGTATTTGTGTAGTTAATATTTGTGATGGATGGAGTTAAGACTGCAAATGGTTATATCAGTCAGTCTTTATCTATCAGTCTGTATCTATCCATCTAGTCATCTCATCTATCAGTCAAATTATCCATGCATCCATCCATCCATCTATCTGCATATGTCCATGTTTATATATGTCTATCTGTATATCTGTCTGTCTCTCTGTCTATCTTTACAGTTTTTCAGCTGTGGTATAATTCTTCCATTTGATCAATAGACGGCACTGTGAAATCAAGACGCGAAATATCTAGACTCTATCTTGCCTCCTGCGCGAAAAGCCAAAATGAAAATCAGTGTATATCAGTGTGTCAGCCAAAACAAATGTAGCTCCGGTGTGTGTGTGTGTGTGTGTGTGTGTGTGTGTGTGTGTGTGTGTGTGTGTGAGAGAGAGAGAGAGAGAGAGAGAGAGAGAGAGAGAGAGAGAGAGAGACAGAGAGAGAGAGAGTGATTAAAGCATTCACATTTACCTGTATTTTCACAACTAATATTTGTTCTGTCTTTTCCACAGGTAAGCTGATTGGCTGACGAGTGTGGAAAGCAGGTGTATCAGGTAAGAACAGGACTTAATTTTAGGGCTACTAGAGTCTGTTTATTTTATCTTGGCAAAACTGCGTCTCACCCTCATTTTGAAGACTGGGTGGTGGTTGAGTGAGCCTTCTTCCGTCACCCAAGCTGGCGAAGAGGTTTGAGAGAGAGAGAGAGAGAGAGAGAGAGAGAGACAGAGGATGACGAAAAATTGAAAGCTCAAAAAATGTAAGAAAGAAAAAAGAGGAATGATATCCATGGAGAGATAGATAGATTGATGGGTAGATAGATAGACAGAGAGATAGGTGGATAGATAGATAGAGATAGAGATAGAGAGAGAGAGAGAGAGAGAGAAAGCCATACTTGGGTGTTTGTCTCCACTCTGGTGTCTCCTGCCTCCCTCCCCTCCCCCCCTTGGAAAAAAAATATGATCTTTGGTAAATTTTTAGGTTCTCGTTTTGTGTGTGTGTGTGTGTGTGTGTGTGTGTGTGTGTGTGAGTATGTGTGTGTGTGTGTGTGTGTGTGTGTGTGTGTTCAGCAAAAATCAATGTGTAGTTCCACCCAGATGTAGCTACTTCTGCTGTGTTTCCCTCTGTTACTAAACACACACACACACACACACACACACACACACACACACACACACACACACACACACACATGTATATAATGTAAAACGTTATTGATCTCACAATCGACGAGAGAGAAAGAGAGAGAGAGACGGCTGTAGGAAAGGTCAGAGTTCGAGCAACGCCGGGAGAGAAGAGGAAAAGAGGAGAATGGATAAGGGACGAGGAGAAATGTGGAGAGAAGTAGGTAGAGAGGAGGAAAAGCGAAGAGGGAAGGCCAGAGACGAAGAGAGGGATAGGAGAGAAGGAAGAATCAGGAGAAAAGGGAGGGAGAAAATATAGAAGGAAAGGAGGCAAGGAAAGAGACGAGGAAAGGGGAGGAGAGAGGAGGAGAGGAAGGAAAATGAGGAGAGAAGGAAGTAAGCGAGGAAAAGGAAGAAAAGGGAAGGAGGGAAAGGAATATGAGGAGAAAAAGGAGGAAATGAGGTTAAATGGAAACGTGATTGGCAAAAAAATCATGGAGGGGAAAGTAAGGAAATAGAAAGGAAAAACGTGGAAGTGAAAGGACAGGAGAGAGAGAGAGAGAGAGAGAGAGAGAGAGAGGGAGAGAGAGAATAAAAAAGAAGAGGAAGAAGATTTGGTGTTGATTAATGCATGAGATCGACGTAAACAAAGAGAGAGAGAAAAAGAGAGAGAGAGAGAGAGCGAATGAAAAAAAGAAGATTTGGTGTTGGTTAATGCATGAGATCGACATAAACAGAGAGAGAGAGAGAGAGAAATGGAAATTCTAATCTCATGTGTAAGATTACTATGCTCATTTTACCTTATCCTGACTCAAAATTGCCGTCTCTTCATCTTGAGTGCATAGTTTTAGCAGTAGAGTAACACCAGAATAAGATGCTAGTCACGAAGAAGCTCCACGAAAAAAGGATGTAGAGCCGTAGCATTGCCTTTTTCACTGAGCTACGTGATAAGCTTCAAAAGGACGAAAATCTGGGCCAAGTTAAGGTGGAAGTACTATAGACATCGTGACACGTGGAAATTACCCCTTCAGTACGATGGCCCAGACGATTTTGCAGATCTTAGAAAAGCGTCTTATTAGTAAAAGGGTTAGAAAAACGTCTTAGTTGTGGATGGGTTAGAAAAACGTCTTAGTAGTAAAGAAAAACGTTGTATTAGTAAGAAAAACGTCTAATTAGTAAAGAAAAACGTCTTATTAGTAAAGAAAAACGTCTAATTAGTAAAGAAAAACGTCTAATTAGTAAAGAAAAACGTCTTATTAGTAAAGAAAAACGTCTAATTAGTAAAGAAAAACGTCTAATTAGTAAAGAAAAACGTCTAATTAGTACAGAAACACGTCTAATTAGTAAAGAAAAACGTCTTATTAGTACAGAAAAACGTCTTATTAGTAAAGAAAAACGTCTTATTAGTAAAAAGGTTAGAAAAACGTCTTAGTAGTGAAGGGGTTGAATAAGATGCGTCTAACTCCTTAAGGTCTCTAAATCCTCCTAGGCTGAAGGAAATCGTCTGAATATAGGGGTTGTTTTTATTATCTTTATTATTATTATTATTATTATTATTATTATTATTGGTATTGCTCTTATTATTATTATTATTATTATTATTATTATTATTATTCCTCCTCCTCCTCCTCCTACTGCTACTACTACTACTACTACTACTACTACTACTACTACTACTACTACTACTACTACTACAGTTATTGTTATTTTTATTTTTATTTTTTTTTTATTATTATTATTATTATTATTATTATTGTTATTTCAAATTTTCAACACCTCCTCACAAGCGAATTATTCTGCCACTCACACCTCAGCAATTTCTTGTATGCCTTAGATACAGACTAACCCAATATCTAAGAGTCATAAGGGAAAAACATACCAGAAAATGTTCAGGTACAAGGAGCAAAATAAATCGCTTAGGAAGGTGTGCCACGGATCTTGCAACAATAAAACCTGAATTTATGACGTAGGAATGAAGTGCTTGTAATTTTGGAAGTAAAGAGACATCAGTAGTAAAGGAAGGAAATTGATGTCCGATTTTGAGGAGATAGATAGATAGATTGATAGGTAGATAGATAGATAGATAGATTTTGAATGATAATGGTAGTTTTAGAGACGTCAGTAGTAAAGGAGAGAAATTGATGATTGATTTTGAGTAGATAGATAGATAAATAAATAGATAGACAAATAGATAGACTGATAGATAAATTTTGCATCATAATCCCTTAACATTTCTGAGCCATTGAAGTTAATGAAGACGGATTAAAACTCACTTGATTACTGTTGATTTGCTTGATTGGGTCTCATTAGGTTTGTGTGTGTGTGTGTGTGTGTGTGTGTGTTTTCTGGGAGTTCTTGTGTGTGTATGTGTGAGTATTTTGTTTGGGGATCCTTTTCTGTGTGTGTGTGTGTGTGTGTGTGTGTGTGTGCTTGCGTGCAGGTACTGTTGCGTGCAGTAAACTTTAGAAAAAGCTGAGATGTGCAAGAATCGTCGACTGGAACCGTACCCTAAGGAGAGAGAGAGAGAGAGAGAGAAACGTCTTCACCGATTAAGACGTAAACAGAAGTTGACGTGAGTAGATATAAGAAGGAAAATATAAATAGATAGACGTAAACAGAGGTAGATTAAAACAGAGAGGGACGTAAACAGAGGTAAATGTAAACAGGTAGACGTAAACAGAGGTAAATGTAAACAGGTAGACGTAAACAGGTAAATGTAAACAGGTAGACGTAAACAGCGGTAGATGTAAACAGGTAGACGTAAACAGAGGTAAATGTAAACAGGTAGACGTAAACAGCGGTAGATATAAACAGAGGTAGGTAAAACAGGGAGACATAACAGAGAGACGTAAAAACAGCGACGTAAACATAAGTAGACGTAATCAAAGGTAAATTTAGACAGGTAAACGCAGACAGGTAATTATGAGAAGGTGACGTAAGAAGATAAACGTAAATACTACTTTTTTATGGGATAGGTGACGTCCAGCCCCCCTCCTGCAGTCCACCATCCTCCCTTTGGGCGATAGGGAGAGCTGAGGGACTTTTTTTAACCGGGCAGTCGACTCGCCTAAATATACCAATGCCACCACGTGAAGGCGCCCCTCTCCCGCACCTGGTGGGCTCAGTGCACGGTTGTGATATGGGAGGGGGAGGGATAGGGGAAAGGAGGGAGGAGGGGATGGAGGGGTGAAAGGAGAGGGGGTAGGGAGTGGAGGGGTGGAAGGAGCGGGAGGGGATCGAAGGGGGAAAGGAGGGGAGTTAGGGAGTGGAGGGGTGGAAGGAGAGCGGAGAGGATGGAAGGGTGAAAGGAGGGGGGGGGTAGGGAGTGGAAGGGTGGAAGGAGAGGGGAGAGGATGGAGAGATGGAAGAAGGGGGATAGGGGATGGAGGGGGGGGAAAGGAGGGAGATGGGGAGGGGAGGGGGAAAGGAAGGAGGGGATAGAGGGGGGGAAGGAAGAGGGGTGTGCTGGAGGCGACCACTCTGTGACCATCATAAGGGATATTTTTAGCAGGGTACGAGAGAGAGAGAGAGAGAGAGAGAGAGAGAGAGAGAGAGAGAGAGTAGATGAAAGAATAAGAGAAAGGAGGAAGGACAAAAGGGAAAAGGAGGATAATGAGAGAGAGAGAGAGAAGATACCGAAGAAGACAGAATGAAATCGGACGGAAAGGAGATAAGAGAGGGTGCCAGGAAGGAAGGGAAGAAAGGCAGAGAACTAACGATACTAGACGAAGAAACACAGGAGAGGCAACCAGACGTAAAGACAGCGTAAAAGAGAAAAAAGACAGAACCAAAGTTAAAGAAAATGTGATAGCTTGAGAGCAGATTCGATAGTTTGCCTTCGAATCAAGTAGGAAGAGAAGGATTATAGAGAACGTGAAGAAAAAGTATATGTATATGATTTAGATTACATTTTCCTGTTTAATATAATCATCTCTAATCACTACTTTCTTACTGCCACCTTGAAACGATTTTCCTCAGCTTTGGGAACACCTCGTACTGAAAGGGTTAGACAGGAGCTCCATAACCCTTTCAGTACGATTACCTTTTATCCTCGCCTCCACCATACGATTTAATTCACTAAGAAAAGTAATTCAAGATGGAGATACATTTATTTTAGTATGATAGTCTCAGTGATTTTTTTTTTTATGGAAACGTCATTATTTTCAGTTTTTTCGTGATGCCATAGTTTTTTTTTCTTTTTTTTTTTATGATGCCTCTCGCAGTGAAATAGAGGTGAAGCTTTACTAACAAAAAAGTTAAAACCCAAGCACTGAACTCTGTGGTATTGTGACTCTAGATTTGTTAAACCTTATCGTCACACACACACACACACACACACACACACACACACACACACACACACACACACACACACACACACACACACACACACACACACACACACACACACACACACACGGAAGATGAAGCTAGTGAGTTCAGTGATGTATTTATTGATTTATTTTCTTGAGCTTTGAAAAACCTCTTGTACTGAAAAGGTTTGTAAAGGCTGTATCTAACCCTCCCGGCAAAAATAAACAAATAAATTAAATAAAAGCTAAATTATTAAAGTTTCAGAAGTGAATAAAAACGCCTGACGGTATACAAAAATAAATAACTCGATCCACGGGCAAAAGAGGTTTAGATAGGAATGTGACTATACTCTTTTTACTCTAACTTGGCCTAAAATTGCCCCATCTCCATCTCCAGTATTGAGGTTTGGCGGTAGATTAACACTAGAAAATTATGCTAGTCGCGAAGATGTGCAATAGTAAGGATGTAGACCCGCATTATTGTCTTTTTTCTGCCACTGAGCGTCGTGAAATAAGCTGCAAAAGGACGAAAATCTGGGCCAAGGAAAAGAATTCTAGTTTAATCATCAACATGACCTAGTGTGGTTAGGCTGTGGTTCTAGATTTAGCCACTTTCTAAGCACCTAGCGGCAGTCCAGGGTTGGCGAAAGTCAAGGTGAGGGTGAGAGAAAGGGTGAGGGTGAGAGAGAGAGGGTGAGGTTGGACTCTGGGGAAAATGGTTGGACCCCCCCTGACACAGCACCATCCCCACTGATAACATGTCTTGCGTTCAGGACCAGGGGCAGACAGGCAGACAGACGCATTTAGACTGAGCAGATAGGCAGACACATTCGTACAGGCAGGCAGACACATTAATACAGGCAGACAGACAGTGGGACACATTCATAAAGACAGACAATTTTTGACAAGCACACGCCCACACACATCCAGACATTGAGACACAGAGGCAAGAGACAGACACATTCATGCAAGCATTATCCTTTCTGCAGACGAGCCAACACACACACACACACACACACACACACACACACACACACACACACACACACACACACACACACACACACACACACACAACCCATACTGTTCTAAAGAGTTTGTAACATTCTCAAGACATACGATGCAAAACTCGCCAAAATCTTCCTATCGAACACGTCTCTTTATTAGCAGTTTCTGGCTGTTCTAAGGGGCCTTTTATATCAGTAGTACTAAATCTATTAATCTTCTGTTTCATTTAAGTTTCAGCTACGCCTTGTTTTAAAGTTTCTCCCGTCACTGCCTCTGTTTCACCTGTCATATGCCTTTATTTTTATCTTTATTTTTTTTGTATCATCAGTTATTGCCATGCACAGAGGCTTCGCGATTTTTTTTTATTTTTTCTCAGTTACTTGGTTATTAAATTCAAAAAATAAATTGTTTTTTTATAGTCTGTGTGGAGTTTATTATTTTTTTTGTTTTGTCTTGAATAAAAACTTAATTCGATTTGCAATGACTTTTGAAGAGTTAGGGCACAGTCGAGAGAGAAATTATTGGACTCTCTCTCTCTCTCTCTCTCTCTCTCTCTCTCTCTCTCCAAGTTACCTGACATGCGTTCTATAAAACTCTTTCACGAGAGAGAGAGAGAGAGAGAGAGAGAGAGAGAGAGAGAGAGAGAGAGAAAGAGAGAGTACATAAAATAACAATGGGTGTGAATTGAAAAAAGGAAAGAAAGAGGCAGAAAAAGTGAACAATATGAAGAAAAGGGGAGTGTGTGTGTGTGTGTGTGTGTGTGTGTGTGTGTGTGTGTGAGAGAGAGAGAGAGAGAGAGAGAGAGAGAGAGACGTATCCTCTCCCTGTGCAGAATAAACACCATTCTCGACCCTCTGTTGGTTTACCCGACACACACACACACACACACACACACACACACACACACACACACACACACACACACACACACACACACACACACACACATTCCGTTTGTCCGTCTGTTTGTGAGCGTGTGGGTGTGTGTGTGTTCGTATATTTGTTTGCCACGTATCTGAGTATTTGCTGGTGGATCTCTCTCTCTCTCTCTCTCTCTCTCTCTCTCTCTCTCTGTGCTATTTGTGTCTGTAAACATTACTCTGTGTCGCCTCGTGAGTGTGTACTTTGTGTGTGCGTGTATGTTGATTGATGTAGGCTTTTGAATCTCGTATTTAAAGATAGATCGATTGCTGTATAGATAGATTGATAGATATGTTTTGTGTGTGTGTGTGTGTGTGTGTGTGTGTGTGTGTGTGTGTGTGTGTGTGTGTGTGTGTGTGTGTGTGTGTGTCTGTGTGTGTGTGTCTGTGTGTGTGTGTGTGTGTGTGTTTATTTGGATGCGTTGAGATCTCGTGCTAAAGTAAGCAATTAAGCAATAATAATAATAATAATAATAATCATCATCATCATCATAATAGTAATAATAATCATAATAGTAATAATGATGATAATAATAATAATAATAATAAAATTGTAATAATAATAATAATATGTTTGTCTCACTAATTTGTATGGAGCTCTAAAACAGTATAGGAGTTAACCCTTATTACACGCATTCTTAATCCTCATAGGAGTGGATTATAGGATTAGGGTGATGATAGTGATGAACTGTGCATGACTGGTGATGATGATGATGATGATGATGATGGTTATAATTATGGTGATGAGCTGGACCTGACTGATGATAATTACTGTGATGATGATGATGATGAGGAGGAGGATGGTGGTGATGATGATAATGTTGATGATTTGGACGATGTTGATAATGAGCTTAACATGAATGATGATGATGATGATATTATAATGATGATGAACTGCATATGACTGATGATGATGATAATAATATTCACGTCTGTTAATAATAATGATGATGATAAGCTTTCCTTCACTCTCTTCTTAAGCCTACAGGAGACTATGAAAGAGAGAGAGAGAGAGAGAGAGAGAGAGAGAGAGAGTAAGGGAAGAAAGGAGGGGTAACTCATTAAGCTCCCTTTCCCCTTTATTTGTCCAGTCATTAGTGCATTAATTACTTTAGCTAATGAGTCGTCTTGTCACTCCACTCCCCTGATGAGTGAGAAGATGTGCAACAGGTGGGGGGAGGGGGGCCTTGAGGGGGGAGCGGGTGAGGGTTGAGGGAGAGAGGTGAGATATTGTGGTGGGATGGAGGTGGGGTTGTGGGCGATGGTAGGAGCGGGGTAAAGGTTGAGTGGGGGTAGGGAGTAGGGGGGAGGAAGTTAGGATTGGGGTGGAGGGGGCGGTTGAGTGTGGGGTAGGGGGATGAGGGGTTGAGTAGGGGAGGGGAAGAGGGCTGAATAGGGGAAGGGGAAGGAGGTTGACTAGGGGAAAGGAGAGGGACTTGAGTGAGGGGTGGAGATGGAGGTTGAGGGACTGGGAGGGGTTGAGTGGGGGACGGTAGGTGGAGGATTGAGAAAGGATAGGAGGGGGAATGGAGTGGGGGAGAGGGGAAGGGGGAAAGGGAAGGGTAATTATAAAACTCACATTCAAAATTAATTCTCCTCTCCTCTCCTTAGATTCTTGAGTTATAAATAGAATTGGTGTAAATATACTGAAATGTTCTTAATTATGGCGGAGTAAGGAAGGAAGATTTTGATATCAGGTAGGTGCTTCCCTGACCTGTCATCTTCCTCGTTGCCTTTTTCTTATTCTGTCTTGAGAGGAAACTGAAGGGAATGATGATGATGATGATGATGATGATGATGAAGAGGAGGAGGAAGAGGAGGGTGGTGGTGGTAGTGGTGGTGCTAGTGATGAGGGTGGTGGTAGTAATAAGGGTGGTAGTGGTGGTGATAATGATGATGATGATGATGATGATGATGATGCAGTCTTGAGCTTAAGTAATGAAGTAAGCTATTTTCCTTAATTTTGCTTCAGAATCAGACATCCCCAGCTGTAAATGTAAGAAGAATGACTGGTAAGCTGAAGTTCTATATTGCAGACTCACATTATAAGGCACCGTAATTCACTTCCTTTAAGAGTTAGCAAATCTGCCTTAAGCCTTACTGATGGGGTAAGTTAGGTTCTTCGGTAGCAGAATAGGGCACAGACACTGATTAATTCACTCACTGCTGGAGGTTAGATAGGGACGCCTTCACGTGGTGGCACCTATCTAACTGGGCGAGGGAACAGCCTGGTTATACAAACGTCCCTCAGCCCCCTCCCTGTCCCCCGAAAGGATGATGGTGGATTGCAGAAAAAGGGCAGTCTCGGTCAGAAGTCGACTGGGTTCACGTTCAGATGTGCCTGGGGTTGTAACTGCTATTCTATCTATCTATCTATTGCCAGACGCTTTAATCTCGTAAGGGGTGGCCACAAACAAATCGCCTCCATGTCGCCCCGTTTACTACTATTATTACTTTACAAATTAACTACGAAACATATCAGAATCAGGGGGTTAATGGTAAAATCCTGAAGCTTAGTGTGTGGAACGAAGAGTTATGAAGACTCGCGAGGCACTTGGTGGGAGAGTTGGTATAGCTGTCTGGGTTTTGACTGATGGAGTAGCGTGTGTGTGTGTGTGTGTGTGTGTGTGTGTGTGTGTGTGTGTGTGTGTGTGTGTGTGTGTGTGTGTGTGTGTGTGTGAGAGAGAGAGAGAGAGAGAGAGAGAGAGAGAGAGAGAGAGAGAGAGAAATGGGGTGAGTATAATAGGTGTAGATTTTGTTTGTGTATGTGTGTGTGTGTGTGTGTGTGTGTGTGTGTGTGTGTGTGTGTGTGTGTGTGTGTGTGAGAGAGTGAGAGAGAGAGAGAGAGAGAGAGAGAGAGAGAGCAAACTTCTGGGCAAAAGTTGGTGTACGCCAGAACTTGTCGAAGGAGCATTAGGGCAGAGGGAGCCGAGATGAAAAGGGGGGGGGGGTCTGGGAGCTGGTAGGAGGTAAGGGTCATATTTTGAAAGGCTTTGGACACCGTAACACTTCATCTTTAAGCGATTTAATCCAGGCTAAGCACCTCGACCCCTTGTGTGTTCCTCATGTCATCTATAGTTCATGTCATCTATACTTCATATCATCTATAGTTCATATCGTGTATAGTTTATTCACTTTAACTTGGCTTAGATTTTTGCCCTTTTTGCAATTTCTTTCTACTCAATATCAGTACAACGACCACCTTATATCACCTCCGCAGCACTTCTTCGTGACTAGCACCATACTTTAACGTTAATCTTATACCTCAGCATTCAGGATGGAGAAAGGGCAGCTTGATTCCCTGTTACTCGATATTAAGCTTATGTAAACAGCGTCGAAGAGAATCCTAAGGTGTACTGTGCAAAATAAGTTGTACTGTGCTAAGGTGTACTGTGAAAAATAAGGTGTACTGTGCTAAGGTGTAGTGTGCGGAATAAGGTGTACTGTGCTAAGGTGTACTGTGAAAAATAAGGTGTACTGTGCTAAGGTGTACTGTGCAAAATAAGGTGTACTGGGCCAAATAAATGATAAGGTGTACAGTGCAAAATAAATCGTTTAGGAAAAGGTATTACGAACCGTCTTACGCTACCTAGAACGCGGCCTAAGTTTTGGCGCCAAGTTGTCATGGTGTGAGGAAAATGGAGAAGGAAAAGAGAGGAAAATAGGAAGGAAAGATGAAGAGGAAAAGAAGAAGGGAGGGAAATGGGGAGGAAAGATCGGGAAAAAGAGAACGAAGGGAGATGGGGAGGAAAGATGAGGAAAAAGAGAAGGAAGGGAGATGGGGAGGAAAGATGAGGAAAAGAGAATGGAGGATATGGAAAGCTGAAAAGAAGAGAGGGGAATGGGAAAGGAGACGAAGGAAAAGGAAGGTGGAGGTAAATGGGGAGGAAAGACGAGGAGGTAAAGTATAGGGGAGGGAAATTGGAAAGGAAAGATGAGGAAAAGGAGAAGGGAAGGAAAGACGAGGAAAAGAAGGGAAGGAAAGACGAGGAAAAGAAGAAGGGAAGGGAATGACAAGGAAAGATAAGGTGGAAATGAGGACGAGAGAGAAAGAGGAAGGAGAGACGAACAGGAAAAGGAGAAGGGCAAGAAAGATGTGGAAATGAAGAAGGGTAGGAAGAGGGAAGGAAAGATAAAGAGGGAGGGAAATGGGAAGAAAGATGAGGAAAAGGAGAAGGGAAGGAATGATAAGAAAAAGGAGAAGGGAAGGAAAGATGAGAAAATGAAGAAGGGAAGGAAATAAGAAGGAAAGAATGATGAATTGGGAAGGAAAGGTGAGGAAAACATGGGAGAGAGGAAATGGGAAGGAAAGAAAGACGAAGTGGGAAGGAAAGATGAGGAAAAGAGGGAAGGGAAGGAAATGGGAAGGAAAGATAAGGAGGAAAAGGACTGGGAAGGAAGTGGGAAGGAAAGTGGAAGGCGAAGGGGCGACATCCATTAGCGTGAATGGAGTGGCTGCCTTGCTATTGTTTTTTAACCCTACTCTTCCAGCCCATAGATTTGTGTGTGTGTGTGTGTGTGTGTGTGTGTGTGTGTGTGTGTGTGTCTATGTCTGTGTGTGTGGAGGCGGGGAGAGAAAGCCAGAGAAGAAGGGGAAAGAAAAAGGGAAGAGAAATGGGAAAGAGAAATGAAGTTGGGAGGGTGACAGTGACAAGAACGCCTGCCTAACTTTTGTTCTCAGACCCAACTATTCCAGCGCATAGAATGTGTGTGTGTGTGTGTGTGTGTGTGTGTGTGTGTGTGTGTGTGTGTGTGTGTGTGTGTGTGTGTGTGTGTGTGTGTGGATTGCTGTGTAGGCGTAGTAGGGTGTGTGAGTGTGGCAGGGTGTGTCTGTTTATGATTTTAGTTGGTGCAAGTGTGTGTCAAGTAGTAGTAGTAGTAGTAGTAGTAGTAGTGTGTGGGTGTAATAGAGATGTGCAGTATAATTATAGTTGCCATTCATTTGAGAGTAACCGAGTCTTGTGGGTTGGGAAGAATCCGGGCGTTGAAAGTGAGATGTTGCGTCTTTAAGTGCAAGAGAGAGAGAGAGAGAGGGAGAGGGAGGGAGAGTCCTATCGTTTTCTAAGAGTGAGTCTTTGCATTCAGTGATAAAGGTTTCCTCGCCCTCTTTTGCGTTCGTAGTGACCTCTTGTGTTTTAAGTAATAGCTTGTGTTTTTCTAAGTGGATGGGTGCGTTAACAGTGAGCGAACGTCCTGTGTTTATAAGTGGGTGGGTGTTTGTCTTCTGAGTGAGTGGGTGTTGTGAGTGGGTGGGTGTGTTGTGAGAGGGTGTGTGTGTTGTGAGTGGGTGGGTGCGTTGGGGGTTCCTGGATGCACATGGAGCTACTTTGGTTGCCCTGGGGTGTCTAAGTGCTTTCTGAGTGAGTGAGTGTGTTCAGAGTTAGCGTGTGCGAGTTGGGAGTGATTAAGTTAGTTCTTGGCGTGGGTTAAGGCCCCTAGGGAGATATTGGAACATGAATATCAGGAGGGACCCGAGGCGGTGAGTCAGCGTAGTAACTCAAGACTGACACCCTGCAAATCACGCTTATTGCAAGATCCGGCACACACACACACACACACACACACACACACACACACACACACACTCCTCCCTCCCCCTTATTAAAATCAAGTGGAGGTAGTGGGAATATGGATGGATCACACACACACACACACACACACACACACACACACACACACACACACACACACACACACCGTATAGAAAAGCTGAAGAACACCATCATGAAATAAATTACTACACACACACACACACACACACACACACACACACACACACACACACACACACACCGTATAAAAAAGCTAACGAACACCACCATAAAATAAATTACTGTGCTTAATTCACGTTTCGTCGACAATAACACGCGCAAATTACAAGCAGAGTACTCCCCCAGAGGCAACTATTTCACACGTAGGAAGAGTTTCAGGAATTAAAACTGTAGCTGGATGTTCCGTTTTAGCATTATTTTAAGGCACTGACTTAGGGGTAGAATTAAAAGGGCTTTAGGTTTATTTAGGCTTTTAATTTTCATCTTTTTCTCCTCGTCAGACTAAAGAATAATTAACAACTTTTTCTTCCACGAGGGGGCCCCTAAAATTAAGAGTATTAAACGCTGTCTTCATATCATCTGTCATTAGCAAAAAATATAAATAGGTCATATAAGGAAGGAGAAAATAAAAAATTGTTTCTTTTACCTTTCATCTGTGAGGTGTATGATGGATTACACACACACACACACACACACACACACACACACACACACACACACACGCACATGGAATAAAAAGGTGTAATCGCACTGAAAGGGTTAATCCAGCCTGTGTATTACCTGGCAGCTAATTAACTCCACTTTTGTAAACTTCTTTTGAACCATGATTATTATTATTATTATTATTATTATTATTATTATTATTATTACTATTATTATTATTATTATTATTATTATTATTATTATTATTGTTATTATTATTATTATTATGCTCCTTAAAAAGATGTGGTTAAAAGAGACATAATGCATTAATAAGGCCTGGAAAAGTTTAAATAATAATAAATACCAATAAATTCTGTTTTATATTCATGGAGGGCCTTTTCCACAAACGTGGCTGTGGAACTATGTCTGACATATATTAGGCAGAGAATGGTTTTGTTCAGTAAATAATAATAGTAATAATAATAATAATAATAATAGTAGTAGTAGTGATAATAATAATAATAATAATAATAATATTATTATTATTATTATTATTATTATTATTATTATTATTATTTTCATTGCACTGGTACTAATCACGGAGAACTAAATAATACCGGTATTTTACTGTTGTGGATGATCCTTTAAAAACCTGTCCATCTCTGTCCATCTGTTTATCTATATATATGTATAGATAGAGATAGAGAGATATAGATATGTAGATAGATAGATAGACAGATAAATGTAATATAAGCAGCACTACTTAGGGTGCATATATAGGCTTAAAAAAATAAAAAGCTATTCGGTAGGAGCAGAAACAAAACGAAAATCACATAATCTGAATTGCAGAACCAGAATCCCTCCCATCACACGGCAGAGTTCGCGTGTCCACACATCCTCTGCCAAGACGTAAAGTTGCCTGGGTTTCTTGTATACGTTGGCAACTCTGGCCCTGTCTCGTGTTGACCCTGTGTAATTTCTGCTGAAATGAGTTTGCCGACAGGTCAGTAAAAGCGAAGGTGGTAAATTGTGTAGGTGAGTGTTTTTGTGTGTCTGGGGGTGTTGGTGTGTGGGGGGTGTTGGTGTGTGTGTATGAGGGCAGTTGCTGTGTGAGGGGTGTTGGTGTGTGTGTGTGTGTATGGGGGCAGTTGGTGTGTGTAGGGAGGAGTGGTGGTGTGTGTTTGGGGTGTGTGTTGGTGTGTGTGTGAGGGTGTTGGTGTGTATGTGTGTGTGTGGGGGGGATGATGGTGTGTGTATGGGGGTTGTTGGTGTGTATGTGTGGGGGGTGATGGTGTGTGTATGTGGGGGGAGTGTAGGTGTGTGTTTGTGGGGGGTGTTGGTATGTGAGTGTGTGGGGGGGTGTATGTGTTGGGGACGGGTGGGGGATGTTGGTGTGTGTGGGGGGGGGAGGGTAGAGGAAAGAATAAAACACACAGAGACCAACACAATACCCCGCACACATAAGAACCAGCCAGCCAGTCTCTATATTAACTTTCCCGGGCGATGAATTTAGTGGTACAAATTAATTCCTTTCGAGTATATGAAGACAACCTGCATCTGTGGTGTGATTTACCTGGCCAGGTGTGTGGAGGTGGTTAATTCTGTGTGATTTTCGTGTCAGATGTGGTAGGAATTGTGTGTGTGTGTGTGTGTGTGTGTGTGTGTGTGTGTGTGTGTGTGTGTGTGTGTGTGTGTGTGTGTGTGTGGTAGGGATGGTAGCAGTGTCAGGTGGGGTTGGTGGAGGATTGGTGCCCCTCCCTGTAAAACAGTTAACTCTAAGCCCTTGGCCACCCCGTTTGGGATACATGGCGTCTGACAGTGAATGAATGAATGACTTAACCATATTATTCCCCACCCATCAGAGAGCCAGACTTTCTGTACATATGCATTGTAGGACCATAAAATTGACTGTGTTAAATTGGTTGCGTCGCGTGTATTATTATGTGGAAGCAATTTGAGTCTGTCTTGTAAATTGTGTGAAATTGCCTGCTTAGGTGGTATAATATTCGTGTTTTTGGTCTGCTTGATGCGTGGTAGGAATGTGTGTGTGTGTGTGTGTGTGTGTGTGTGTGTGTGTGTGTGTGTGTGTGTTTGGTAGGGATGGCAGCAGAGATAAATGGGAGGCGGTAGAATGAGTTATACTTGTTTCACTTTAACTTGGCTTAAATTTTCAACACACACACACACACACACACACACACACACACACACACACACACACACACACACACACACACACACACATAAGAATTTTAGCCAGCGAAGGAATGTGAGAAGTAAAAAGAGGAGAATTTATTGTGTCAAACTTTCGTGCCACACCATACCTGTGTAAAACAATTTATAATGCAACACAGCACTCGGGTTGGGTGTATTTGCCTAGGTGTAAAGTATTAGCATGATTGGTGGTAGTAATAGTAGTAGTAATAGAAGTAGTGGTAGTAGTAGTAGTAGTGGTAATAGTATTGTTTTTATTGAATGGTTGTATGCTTTATTTTGTTTATTAATTATTTTTATTGGAAGTTAGATTGGAGTGGTGGTGATGGATGGTCTCTCTCTCTCTCTCTCTCTCTCTCTCTCTCTCTCTCTCTCTCTCTCTCTCTCTCAGGTGAAATTAATTAGAAGTGAGAGGAATGGAGGTTCTTTGGAGTGGCAATTCTCCCTTTACTTCATTATTTTTTTACGTGAGTGTGTGTGTGTGTGTGTGTGTGTGTGTGTGTGTGTGTGTGTGTGTGTGTGTGTGGTTGTAAATTTGTATGTATTTATGCATGTATATATGTGTGTGTGTGTAATTGGATGTGTATGTAATGTGTGTGCACTCGTATGTATTTTGTATATATATGTATGCATGTGTTTAAGTGTGTATGTGCGCTTTGTATGTACGTGTTTTTACAATATCCTGTGTGTATCTGTGTACGTAATATATTCCGTTCTTTAATCATCATAATTACCTGTGAAGAAAGGTGCAAGAACATACATACAAAAATGATGTAATTAATTTAACCAGGTAATTATCTCAAGAGTCATCTCATTCCTTGTTGCATGATGTACTGTACTCCTTTTACTCTAACTTGACCTAAAATTGACGTCTCTCGATGTTGAATGTTGAGGAATATTATGAGATTAACACCAGAATATGATGCTGGTCACGAGGAAGTGCTGTGGAAGGGATTGGCCTGAAATCAACGACTGTGCATGGTGGGTTATAATAAGAGCTTTAACACTATAATATGATGCTGGTCACGAAGAAGTGCTGTGGAAAGGATTGGCCTAAAGTTGACGACTCTCCATTTTGAATTGCAATAAGAGCTTTAACACTAGAAAATGATGCCTGTCACGAAGAAGTGCCATGGAAAGGATGTAGAGCTGTAGTATTGTCTTTTTCTGCCACTGATCTACGTGAAATAAGCTGCAAAGGGACGAAAATCTGGGCCGAGCTAAAGGCCGTATGATTTGTGTGTTTATTGAATGGAGAAGGAATGACGATAATGCTTCTCCAACTTCTGATATTTTTTGGCCTGGTTGTCCTACGTGCTGCACTTTGAATAGCTAGAAATGATGCTTGTGGTTGTGGTGATGATGGTGGTGGTGATGGTGATGACTGTGATAATGATGGTGGTGGTGGTGGTGTTTATGATGGAGGTGAAGATGATGATAACAATGACGATATTATACCTGCTTGCCTAATGAGAAAAGAAATACGATTGAAATTACAAGAAATGATCATGAAGAAGGTGGATGAACAGAAAGAAAGCCTGAGAGAAATAAGACTTACCTGGGAATACAGACACACGATAAGTACAGGTGAAACAGCAGGTATGACACCTTAAGAATGAAAACAACAAAAGTAAAAATGAAGATATGAGAAAGAATCGGAAATGGTGGATGGAGAAAAGATAGAGGAAAAGAAACGATATTATGGGTGCGTGGTGAGAGAGAGAGAGAGAGAGAGAGAGAGAGAGAGAGAGAGAGAGAGAAACAGACAGACAGACAGACAGACAGAGGGGGGGGACTGGGTGTGGTCTGGTAAAGGTACAAAAATTCGTCTTGAACTTCCTCAGAGGCTGCAAGATAGCCAGGTTCCCCCCCCTCACACACACACACACACACACACACACACACACACACACACACACACACACACACACACACACACACACACACACACACACACACACACACTTACTTTTTCCCTCTTTCCCCCATCTTCACATCCTTCCTTATCTTTTCTTTCTCCTTCTCTTCCTTCTTCTTTCTTTCATCTCGTATGTCTCTCACTTCCTTCCTCCTCTTCCCCCCAACGCTGTGATAATTGGCTTAGGGAAATCAGTATTATGTGTGTGTGTGTGTGTGTGTGTGTGTGTGTGTGTGTGTGTGTTGTGTGCCTGTTTGCGTGCGTGCAGTCCTCGGGGTCCAACTTTTGTGTTTATATTTACACTCCTCGATAACGCCACTGAGAAGAAAATGTTATAGAGTTGAGTGTGGGTGTGGGTGTGTTTGCGTGTGTGGGTGTGGGTGTGGGTGTGTTTGCGTGCGTGAGTGCAGTCCTCGGGGTCCAACTTTTCGGCTTATATTTACACTCCTTGATAACGCCACTGAGTTCTTGAAGACTCAGAAAAATATTGTGTATATGTTTCTCTACGATATTATGTTGTTCATTTATTTACCTTTATTTTAATTATTTTTTTTATTTATTCATTTATTTTTTATTTATTTTAATTTATTTATATATTTTATTTATTTGTTTATTTAGTTATTGTTTTATTTACTGTTTGTTTTTTCTACATTTTATTTAGTTTAATTTCATATTCTTATTTGCTTTTTAATTTTATTCATTTTTATTATTTATTCATTTTATTATTTTTTATTAATTTCTTTATTTAGTGACTCCGATTGTTGACCCAAATTATGATGTTAAAAATATTCCTTTTATTTAACCCTTTCTTCTCGAGGACGTTGTTTGTTTATTACTATTGTTGTTTTTTGTTGTTGTTGGAGAGATGGCAGCTTTATTCCAAGGTAGAGTAGGAGTGTAAGTTCTCAAGGAAGATATATTAACCCTCTACAGTTCTCTAACACCTCTTCCTAAGCGATTTATTTTTAATTTTACACCTGGCCGCCCTCTTCTGGGTATTTTAAATCTAATATCACCATACTCTGCATAATTGACGTACAATATTAAAACCTGCCGTATCCAAAAATAATCGCTAAGGAAGAGGTGTTAGGGAGCTTCCTTAACCACCGGAAATACGAGCCAAGGTGTCAAGTAAGGCTACATTCACCCCCCCTCCCCCCAGTTCGTAAATTTCCTCCTAAGAAAGGAAAATTGTCTTAAGATAGGAAGATTAAGATGCACAGTATGTCTCGGGATTGACTCTTAAAAATCAGATACTGTAATTACACACGTCAGAGGCATTCAAGAAGTTAATGGAAGTGTAAGTGTTAAGTGTAAATATTAAGCGTATGACTGAAGTGAAAGTGTTAAGTGTAAATATTTAGTGTAAGAATGAATTGTAAGTGTTAAGTGTAAATATTGAAACATCAGTCGAATCTCTTGATAGCCTAGAGAAACAATATTAGCAGAGAGATTTTTGCCGAAGTGAGTGTTTTAAATGCGATCAAACACATATCAATCTTGCCAAGTGATACTGTCAAAAGTATGATTAGGTGGATGTGCGGTGCGTCCTTCAATACGAGGCCTTGGAGGGTGGGGGCAAGAATTATGACAGAAGAGTTAAGAGGAAGGATGGGACTGGAATGTATTGGTATTGTGATGAGGAGGGGTAGATTGAGATGGTTTGGGCATGTGGAGAGGATGGAGGTTGACAGCTGGGTACAGAAAGTGAGAAGTGTTAACGTTGAGGACAGGGCTATGAGAGGCAGACCGAAAAAGACCTGAGGTGAGATCATAGAGTGTGACCTCGGGAATAAGGGACTGAACAGGGAGGCTGCCAGAGATCGAGCAGCATGGAGAGCCGCGATTATGTGACCAAGGCTAACGTATGGAAGCATGTTGGAGCCTTTATTAACGAGACGAAACGAAACGAACTTGTTACCCCAAGACAGCAATATTTAATGTAGGACAGACCTCGTATTGAAGAGGTTAATAGAGGCTGTACCTAACCCCTTCAGTTCGAAAAATCTACCCCCAAATTAATTATATTACCTGGCGCTGTTAAGAATTACATTAAAAAAAAAAGAAAGTTACCAGAATAGGATGCCAGGAATGCCAGTGGTGTATTATTAGTAGAGAGAGATTGATACAGGAGTGAATGCTTTAACTGGGATATCACACACACACACACACACACACACACACACACACACACACACACACAGGCCTTGCGAAGTGTTGCTGGCAGAAAAATTAATGACAGTGTGATCGAGTTCCCGGAGTTTGAGTAAGATACTGGTGTTGAGAGAGAGAGAGAGAGAGAGAGAGAGAGAGAGAGAGCGAGAGAAAGAGAGAGAGAGAGAGAGAGAGAGAGAGAGAGAGAGAGAGGGAGAGAGAGAGAGAGAGAGAGGGAACTTTACTTTCACTGCTGTCGTCCTCCGTGTTATCTTAGAGAGAGGGAATAATGATGCAACTTTTTTATCTACTGTTTCCACGAGAGAGAGAGAGAGAGAGAGAGAGAGAGAGAGAGCTGAAAGGAGAAAATGTAAGGAAAAATCTCACCACAAATTTTGGTGTGGAACTCAGGTGCTGGAGCCACTTGTCTTCC
>NC_136991.1:49284342-49311842 GCF_032717465.1 Coenobita brevimanus | reverse complement strand
TCTTTCTTTATTATCGTCACAAATAAACAGTAATTCTTTCTTTATTATCGTCACAAATAAACAGTAATTCTTTCTTTATTATCGTCACAAATAAACAGTAATTCTTTCTTTATTATCGTCACAAATAAACAGTAATTCTTTCTTTATTATCGTCACAAATAAACAGTAATTCTTTCTTTATTATCGTCACAAATAAACAGTAATTCTTTCTTTATTATCGTCACAAATAAACAGTAATTCTTTCTTTATTATCGTCACAAATAAACAGTAATTCTTTCTTTATTATCGTCACAAATAAACAGTAATTCTTTCTTTATTATCGTCACAAATAAACAGTAATTCTTTCTTTATTATCGTCACAAATAAACAGTAATTCTTTCTTTATTATCGTCACAAATAAACAGTAATTCTTTCTTTATTATCGTCACAAATAAACAGTAATTCTTTCTTTATTATCGTCACAAATAAGCAATAATTCTTTCTTTATTATCGTCGCAAATAAACAATAATTCTTTATTATTATCAGAAACAAGCAATGTCCTTTTCTTCATTTTAGTCAGAAATAAGCGGTAATTCTTTCTTTATTATCGTCAAAAATATGCGGTTCTTCTGTCTTTATTATCGTCACCAATAAGCAATGATTCTTTATTTTTGTCAGAAATTAGCAGCAATTCGTTAATTTTGTCAAAAATAAACTGTAACTTTTTTTTATCGTCAGAAATAAGCAGAAATTCATTTTTATCGTCACAAATAATCAATAATTCTACCTTTATTATCGTCAGAAATAGGCAATAATTCTTTCATTATTATTGTCAGAAATAATAATTCTTTCTTTATTATCATCAGAAATATCCAATACTTATTTCTTTATTATTATCAGAAATAAGCAATAATTCTTTGTTTACTGTCGTAAGAAATAAGCAATAATTCTTTATTTATTAGGCTATCGTGAGAAACAAGCAGTATTTCTCTTTATTATCGTCACAAATATACAAAAATTATTCCTTTATTATCATCAGAAATAAGCAATAATACTTTATTTAACAAGGGAAAAAGTTATACCTTAATTTTTGTATGAGAAGAGAAGTAATCCTATAATGTATTGTTATTTTTTTTATATATTGGAATAAAAATTAATACATGAAGAATTGTGTGAAGCTTTGTGTAATAATATCTCCATTTGGGGAACCATTTTCAATAAGTAAAATTTCTCGAGACATTTTATAATTCTTTCCATACTTTTAGCCAAGTGATTGTTCTTATTTTATTTTTATTTTTTTTCAAGAGCCCCAGCGCCTTAGAGTTGTTAGGAATTTAATCTAGAAGAAATTGAGGAAAAAATCTCAGAAGTTTTATACCTGGAGCGTCAGACTTGTTCCCCTCGCCTCGATATAAGAGACACTTGATGAAGAAAACAAGGGGAGAATATTATAGTCGCCCCTGTTTGCGCTTCTCTCTTCTCGTTTTCTATCCAGTGTTCGTCTCTCTCTCTCTCTCTCTCTCTCTCTCTCTCTCTCTCTAGCTTTATATATTATCGCAGTTTTCGAACAATTTTCTCTTTTCTATTTTACCTGTCCTACACAAATTTTCCTTCCTCATAAACTTTCTCATATCCTCTTTACTTTATATTATCCAGTCCCATTATATATTCTACTAGCCATCAATTTATCTTTATATCTGTATATGTCTGTGTACGAGTATCTATCTATCTATCTATCTATCTATCCATCCATCCATCCATCCATCCATTCTTCCATCCATCCATCTATCTATCTGTCTCTGTCTATCCATTTATGTATATCTGTTCATCTATCCGTCCATCCATCCATCCATCGATTCATTTGTACATCTATCTGTCTATCAATTTATCTATCTCTCTATCTGTCTATCTAATCCTAGGCTATCTTGATCCCTGAGGGTCGCGTTAGAAGATGGTGTTCTCTGTTACCTGCCTTTTTACGCAGTCACGCAAAATAGGAACGTGTGTGTGTGTGTGTGTGTGTGTGTCTGTGTGTGTCTGTGTGTGTCTGTGTGTGTGTGTGTGTGAGAGAGAGAGAGAGAGAGAGAGAGAGAGAGAGAGAGAGAGATGCAACTTTACTATCTCTACTCTTGTCCTCCTTGTTATCTTAGAGAAAGGAGTAATGATGCAACTTTATTTCTAGTTTTTCCTCGTGAGAGAGAGAGAGAGAGAGAGAGAGAGAGAGAGAGAGAGAGAGAAGGCATTGGTGTATGTGTGTGTGTGTGTGTGTGTGTGTGTATGTGGGTTTGTAGGTGCATGTATGTTTGTGTGTGTGGGGAGGGGTATGTGGGTTTGTAGGTGTGTGTGTGTGTGTGTGTGTGTGTGTGTGTGTGTGTGTGTGTGTGTGGGTATGTGGGTTTGTAGGTGCATGTATGTTTGTGTGTGTGGGGAGGGGTATGTGGGTTTGTAGGTGTGTGTGTGTGTGTGTGTGTGTGTGTGTAGTAACAGGTGTGAAGGAACAATAAAGGGGTAACAGGCATAGAGTAGCAGATGTGGAGTGACAGGTGTGTTGAGTCAGGTGTATGGAATCATTGGAGTGGACTGATAGGTATGTGGAGTGGCAGGTGTGGAGTATGGGAGGTGTGGTAAGTGTGGAGTGAGATATGTGGAGGTGTAGGTTTAGTGACAGGTTTGGAGTAGCAGGTGGAGTTACAGATGTGGAGTACAGTAGGTGTGGAGCACGGTTGGTTAGAGAAGCAAGAGTTAAGGTGCACCTGTTGAGTAACGGGTGGAGTGTGATAGATGTGGAGGAACAGAAGTGGAGTATGACAGGTGTGAAGTAGCAGTAGTGGAGTGGAACTTGTGGAGTAGCAGGTGTGGAGTGTGATAGGTGTGGAGAAGGACAGGTGTGGAGAAGGACAGGTGTGGAGTGGAAGGTGTGGAGTAGTAGGAGGTGAGTGTGAGAGGTGTGGCGTGGAAGGTGTGGAGTAGGACAGGTGTGGAGTGGAAGGTGTGGAGTAGTAGGAGGTGAGTGTGAGAGGTATGGCGTGGAAGGTGTGGAGTAGCAGGTGTGAAGTAGGACAGGTGTGGAGGGTGACAGGTGTAAAGGAACAATGCATGACCAGTGAGCATGATGTTTACCTCTCGTCGCCATGGCAACCTCTCACGCCTCCTGTGCTTTCATCCCTGCCTGTTATCTCTCTCTCTCTCTCTCTCTCTCTCTCTCTCTCTCTCTCTAAGCCTGAGGCACACCGAAAGAAAGAGAGATAGAATGATAAATAAAGAGAAAAAAGAATCCAAACTCCTCACTCACTCACTCACTCACTCACTCACTCCTCCTCCTCCTCTTCCTCCTCCTCCTCCTCCTCCTCCTCCTCCTCCTCCTCCCTTCGCCCATATCCTCCTCCTCCAATTCCCGTCACGAGGTTTGATTTGCATAACTCTGTATTCCCCTCCGCCTCTCCAATTTTTGTGGCCATCCCTCCTCCTGTCTCCTCCTTTCCTCCACTCCTCAATCCCTCTCCTCCCTCTCCTCCAACCCTCTTCTCCAACCCTCTCCTCCTTCTCCTCCATACCTCCCTCCCTCTCTCTCATCCTCCACCCTGCGTCTAGTACATTTCTCGTTTTCTATACTGTATACATCCTGTCACTCTCTCTCTCTCTCTCTCTCTCTCTCTCTCTCTCTCTCTCTCTCTCTCTCTCTCTCTCTCTCTCTCTCTCTCATTTTCTTGTTTTCCCTTCTTCCGTTTTCTGTTTCCTCCTTCATTTCTCTACCTCATGCATTTCCTTCTTTTCCCCCTTTTTCCTTTTTCCCCTCTCTTACTCTTTTCCTGTTCTCTTCTCCACATCCTTTTCCTCTCCTTGTATTCTTATCACTTCATTTTCGTCTTAGTCTCTTCTGTTCCCTCTTCTCTTTTTTTCCTTCCCTCCCTCTCTCATTACTCTCTTCATTTCCTCTTTTCATCGTTTTCCTGTTTACCCTCTCTCGTAACTCTCTTCTGTTTCCTCTTTTCCCCTTCTCTGTACTCTCTTCAATTCCTCTTTTCATCGTTTTCCTGTTTGCTCTCACTCTCTGCTCTCTTATATTCCCCTTTTCATTATTTTCCTTTTTCCTCTCTCTAGACTCTCTTCTTGGCCTTTTCTTTATTTTCCTTCTTATTTCTCTTTTATTTCCTCCTTTCTTCCTCACTTCGACCTTTCCTATCGCTTGTTTTTCCTCCTCATTTCATCTTCCTCTCTCCTTGCTCTCTTTTTCCTCTCGTGTTTCTTCCTCTTCCTCTTTTCTCCAACTTTTTCTCTCCATCCTCCTCTTTCCTCCAACTTTTCTCTCCATCATCCTTCTCTTTTCTCCAACTTTTTCTCTCCTTCTTCCTCTTTCCTCCAACTTTTTCTCTCCATCCTCCTCTTTTCTCCAACTTTTCTCTCCATCCTCCTCCTCTTTTCTCCAACTTTTCTCTCCATCCTCCTCTTTCCTCCAACTTTTTCTCTCCTTCTTCCTCTTTCCTCCAACTTTTTCTCTCCATCCTCCTCTTTTCATCAACTTTTTCTCTCCATCCTCCCTCCTCTTTCCTTCCCTCCGTCTTCATTTTCCCTCCTGGCTTATCTCCAGACTAAGGCTCTACTCTCCAATCTTCTCTCACCTCTCCATCTTTCCTCCATCCCTCTCTCTCTCTCTCTCCCTCCCATATATTAATCTTTTTATATTTTATTTTTTTAGTCCTGCATATTTCTCTATCTTTTTTCAGTATCTTTTTCCCTTTCCACATAATTCTTTATCCTTTTTCTTATCTTTTTACTGAATCTCTTTCCCTTCCACTTATATCTTTATTTTTTTTTTATCTTTTTAGGCTTTATCTTTTTCCCTTCCACATAAATATCTTTTTAATATCTTTCTACGGTTTGTCTTTTCATCTCTTCGTTAATATTCTTTTTTTTTTTTATTCATTTTTCATGTTAACATCCTTTTTCCTTCACCTCCTTTCAACATGAACATACTTTTTTTCGTATCAGTCACACTAACATACTTTTCCATCTATCACACTAACATGCATTTACATCTATCACACTAACATGCTTTTACATCTACCACACTAACATACTTTTCCATCTATCACACTAACATACTTTTACATCTATCACACTATCATACTTTTACATCTATCACACTGTCATACTTTTACATCTATCACACTATCATACTTTCACATCTATCACACTAACATATTTTTACGCCTATCACACTAACATACTTTTCCATCTATCACACTAACATACTTTTCCATCTATCACACTATCATACTTTCACATCTATCACACTAACATACTTTTACATCTATCACACTAACATACTTCTAAATCTATCACACTAACATACTTTTACACCTAACACACTTACACACTTTTACGTCTTTCTCTCACACTTTATTTTCTCATCGTTCACATTAATATTCTTTTTATCATTTTTCCTCACCTCCTTTCACACTGGCATCAGCCGCACGTTCACTCGCTTCATCTCCCACTTTCTGCTCCTCTTAATTAGCGAACCTGACTTTTTTTTTCTTTTTTAACACCAATTTCTCAGGTAACTTTCCCTGTGCCCAAACTTCACCAGACTCATTTACCTGCCAATGCTGCTCGTTCGTCTCTCTCTCTCTCTCTCTCTCTCTCTCTCTCTCTCTCTCTCTCTCAATTCCCTGCTCACCCAGCCTAAACGTTGAGAGAGTGCATGTGGTTGCCTGGGATGAGAGCGGTGTGTTGGGCAGAAATGGTTGCTTTGAGTGAAGTTTGGGTTGTTTTGGGTGATTTGGGTCGAGTGGGGGGAGCTAACGTTCCTTGAGAGAGTGAGGGAGTAAACGTTTCCTGGGAGAGTGGGGGAGCAAACGTTCCCTGGGAGAGTGGGGGAGCAAACTTTCCCTGGGAGAGTGGGGGAGCAAACGTTTCCTGGGAGAGTGAGGGAGCAAACGTTTCCTGGGAGAGTGGGGGAGCACACGTTTCCTGGGAGTTAAGGGAGCAAACGTTCCCTGAGAGAGTAAGGGAGCAAACGTTTCCTGGGAGAGTGGGGAAGCAAACGTTCCCTGGGAGAGTGGGGAAGCAAACGTTCCCTGGGAGAGTGGGGGAGCAAACGTTTCCTGGGAGAATGGGGGAGCAAACGTTCCCTGGGAGAGTGGGGGGAGTAAACTTTCCTTGGGAGAGTTTATCAGTGTCTGTGAGTTAAATCAGTCTTTTTTGTTTTTTGTTTTTTTTCTTGGAGTTTTTCAGTCCTGGTGTATGCAATGATTTTTTTTTTCGGTTCTCTTGCTGCCTCTTTAATATTTTTTTCCCCTTGCGTTATTTTTCTCATTGTAAAGGAATTAGAGAGAAATTCCATTAATCTTTCTATCATCAAACAGAAGTGATGATATTTAGGGCTGGTGGCGGTACTGTTAAAGAAGAGGGAGTGTGGCCATGTGCAATTTGACGTAAGGATGTGGGAAGTAACTCCATCTTGTGAAGTGTTTCAGTGGATGCGTAAGAGATATAGTGGTATTAGAGGTAGACTAAAAAGTAATGCTGATTTCTTGCGTGTGCTGTGTCGGGGAGAGCATGGAGAGATTGTCAGGCGTGAAAGGATTGATCTTGCTGGTGAGTCTCTTGAGTGTGTGGAAGTGTTTTGTTATGTGGGGGACGTGAGTGCTGGAGGTGGGGCTGGACTTTCAACCATCTCTCAGTAACCCTTTCACCACGAGAGACCTGTCCCAAATGACCTAAAATCATCCTATAATAGCAAAAACGAAGGGAAAGAAAATACATGAGAGTGATGTGGTTAAAGATCATAAGTAGGGTCCATGAGAGAAAGAAAAATACCCCTTCTCACCCTTCCTCGAGATTCATTTAAGACATAAAAACTTGAGTTCCTAAAACCATTCCCTGACAGTCTTAATAGCAGCCTCGAGATGAAAAAACTTGGGCCAAAATATTTTTCATGGGAGCTCAAAGTCAGGCAACAGATTGGCCCCTCAAGTCAGCCACTGTGGAGAGGTTTAAGAAGCAGCTGAGAGGAAATGAAGAGTGAATTTTTAAGGTTATTTCCCGTGGAGTTCCTTAGGTCAGGAGGTTGGTTTACAGGCTGATTAACTTATATATAAATTATGAAACCTGATATTGCAAAAGGGAGGGTAAGCTCGCATTTATTTATTTATTTAGTATTATTCGCTTACTTATTTTTATTACTTATTCATTCATTCATTTATCATTTTTCATTACTTATTCATTAATTCATTCATTCATTTATCATTTTTGCACCATGAAATTTATTTGTTTGTTTATTTTCAGTTTCTTTATTCATTCTTTCATTCATTCATTCATTTTTCTGTATTGTTTGCACCATGACTGTTTATTTATTTATTCATTCATTCATTCATCTTGTTATCTGTAATTATTTTTGCACCATGCCTGAAATATATATATTGGTGGAAAAGGAGGGATATTTGCCATTTATACTTCACCCCTCTATGTAAAGTGAAACAGGGGGGAGGTAGGGAGAGGTGGGGAGGGGGAAGGGATGGATGCGGGGCAGGGAGAGGTGAGGAGAGGGAAGAGAGGGAGGGAAAGAGTCGGAAAGTGAGTGTGGAAAGTCGGGTATATTAGTGCCACCACGTAAAGGCTTCCCCCTCCACACCAGCATATAAGGTTAAGATGCTAAAATGACTGCCAAGAATCGGATGCAGAAATGACGCTAGGAGAGTTGAGGATAATGAGACCCGGGTTCGTTTTCTCGTAGGTTAAAGAAGCCCCCTAACGCCTTTTCCTAAGCGATTTATTTTGCATATTACACCTGACTTCGTTGTTGCATAAATCCTTCCAATATCGCCATACTCTGCATAAAGTACGCATTCTCTTCTGTGTAGCATAAATCCTTCCAATATCGCCATACTCTGCATAAATAACGTACAGAAGGATATTAACCATCCATAGTCCAAAATGAATCGCTGAGGAAGAGGTGTTAGGGAGCGTCCTTAACCGACGAGAATAGCAGCCTCGGAAAATGGGCTGAGAAAGTTTGGTTGTAAGTGTGGCAGTAAAGTAGAATCTCATTTGAATTTTATAGTCTTGGGGCATCATGTGTTCCTCAGTTTATTGCTCACTTAGGCTAGGTGTTCTTAGGCAGGGGTTTAGCTTGCTAGAGGTCGCGTTCTAGTAGGTTTAGGAGACTTTAGCGCCGTTTCCTTTGTAGTTTAGTTTGCAGATTGAACCTCTCTGCTTTCGTGTTTGTCATTTTTCTGTGTGTGTGTGTGTGTGTGTGTGTGTGTGTGTGTGTGAGTGTATGTGTGTGTGGGGTACGGTAGGGAATGTGTGTGCCATAAGTGCCTGCTCACCTCCTCTCTCTCCACCATACTCCTTATTCCCGCGTACTCCAGTCCTTTGTCAGTGGATTGTATTGATTTCTGATATGTCCTTTATTGATCCAACCACTTCACCACTACGACGCCCTTGTTTTTTAAAGCTGAAGTGAAAAAAAAAATCTATTACTTTTGAGGTTAGAGACTTTCCATGACCTTTTCAGAATAAAGACGATTTTTTTCCCCTTTCTCCAGACGACTTTATTTCCACTTAAAATTGACCTTTCATTCTTTGGGGAAATTTGGGATTACGTTGGGGAAAATTGGGGATCAAGTTGGGGAAATTGAGGATTACTTTTTTTTTAATGCAAGAAAGAAGGAACCAAAGGCCTGGAGGATGAATGATGGATTAAGGTAAGAAAAATAGGCAAGAGAGGAATAAATGTGGATTAAGGTGGGGAAATTGGGGAATAGTTGGGGAAAGTGATGGATGAGTTAGAGATGAATGATGGATTAAGCTAGGAGAGTTAGGTGTGGTGTTGGTAATGGTGGTAGCAACAGACATGGTGAGGTTAGGAGTTGTGGTGATGGTGGTAGTGGTGGTGACTGTTGGCGATGGTGGTAGTGGTGGTGATTGTTGGTGACGGTGGTAGTGGTTGTGACTGTTGGTGATTTTTGTGGTGGTGATTGTTGGTGATGGTGGTAGTGGTGGTGACTTGGTGATGGTGATAGTGGTGGTGATTGATTTTGATGGTGGTGACTGGTGGTGATGGTGGCAGAGATGGTGGTGGTGATACAGAAATACTTGTAATGGAGGCAACAGCGATGATGATACAAAATTTATGACGGTGGACATGATGCTAGTGAAAATGACCATAAAAGAGATGACAATAGCAATGATGATATAAATATTCTCTTCATCGATCCCGGTGGACATGATGCTAGTGAAAATGACCGTAAAGGAGATGACAGTGGGAGGGGATGGCATAAATTTTCTCTTCTACAAAAACTGGACATCAATACATGTGTTGCTGATAAAAAGAATCATTGAATTAAATATCCGCGATGGCCCCTCCCCTTGCCCTCCACAAAGGTCAGGGTGTTTGATGAATGGTGCTAACCCCACCCAGGGAAATTTATGATGAGGGGAGGGGTAATGGTGGGAGTGATGGTGCTGTTATTGGGTGGTGAGTGATGGTGATGGTGATGGGGGATGGAGAGGTGGTAATGGTGGGAGTGATGGTGATACTGTTATGGGGTGGTGGTGGTGAGAGGGATGGTGGTGGTGGGGGGATGAGGGGGTAATGGTGGGAGTGATGGTGATGCTGTTATGGGGTGGTGGTGGTGATGGTGGTGGGAGATGTGGTGCTATGCGGTAGAGAGAGTGGTGGTGGGAGGTGTGATGCTATTTAGTAGTGGTGGTGGTGGTTGATGATGGTGTTAGTGATAGTGGAAGTGGTAGTTGGGGTGAAAGTGGTGTTGGTGGTGATGGTGGGGGTGGAAGTAGGGGAGGCAGGTGTGATGGTGGTGATGGTGGTGTTGGTGATGGTGAGATTAAAAGTGATGGTGGTAATAGTGATGCTGGGAGTGAGGGTGATAGTGTCAGTGATGGGAGGAGATGGCAGTGTTTGATGATAGAGGATGGGGAAATGAAGGTAAAAAAGAGGCCTAATGATTCTTAACTTATCTGCCTAAAGTACTTACGCTACACATATCAACTACACGTGTGAGAGGAGGGTAGGAGAGAGGAAGGCTGTCCCCCGCCCACTACTTCACGTATATAGGAAATTCAGTAAGCCATAGTTATAAAGTAAGAGTCTCCTTGGTTACTAGCTAAAATGACCCTCCAGTCTAACTACACCTGGCCATCACCTGAGCTGAAAGGGACTCCGGATCTTTGTCAGGTTAGAGGAAACGCGGTATAGAATCTGTCAGCGTACACCTCGACCTGGAAAAATCAACCAAATGTTTTTAGTTCAGTCCTTTAGAGTGGAAACGAATATCTACCCGAGTTTTAAATGCACCAACAGTTTTAACATCTGTTCCCGGCGGCTTGTTCCTGTGTTCCAGCCTGCGAATAGCTTTTTTTTAACCCAGTGTTTGTGTTGCATCTTTTTTTTATTTTCCTTTCAGCGTCATGCCTTTGTTTCCAGTCGCGGGATTATTGTATATTTCAAGTGAATTTTGGAAGAGATGTGGAATTTTCATGGATTTTTAAGTACTTCAAATAGATTCCTTGTAAGTCGTAGGAATCATGCGAAATCAGCCCCCTTTGGGGTTCAGGTGTGAATGAATGTGTTTGAGCGGATGAGTAAATTGGGAGTGTGTTGTCCTGTCTCGGCTACCTCCCTTTCCTTGGGGGAAGCAGCCTAGGTATATAGATATATATATATATATATAGATGAGACTTTGATACCTTCTCCCTATCCCCTTTCCAGTTTAATTTCTCCTTCATAAAATGTGGGGACGAGTACTAAGCGTTATATTCTAGATGTGGTCTAGCCTGAGGTGTGTACAGTTTGGACATTTTCTCAGGTGTTTCTGTAATCGATGTGTTTATAAATGGAGGTCACCTGTAATCTGCTGAATGGAATGATTTTGTGATTTTGTTTGTTTTTTTCCTTCCCGCACTCATCTTCAAAAAATAAATAATAAAAATAAATATATCATAGTGTTCTATTTATTCTCTTACTCGCTGCTATCCACTGGTCAGAGATTTGCAGGTCAGATATTTTTCTTTTTCACTTTCGTTCGTGGCGTTTCATTTAAATTTTGTACGTGAATTTATCAGCCATAATATCACTCGACATTTTCCAGAGTTAAATGTCATATGTTACTGACTCCATTCGTTCAACTTATCTACCCTCTTTTTTTTTTTTTTGGTGGTGGTGGTGGTGTCAGATGTGGTGGTATTTGTATTGGTGGTGATAGATTTGATAGCAGTGGTGATGGTAGCAAGTGTATGGTAGGTTTAATGGTTGTGATGATGACTGTAGTGGTGGTAATGATGGTGGTGGCCGTTTTGTGGTGATAGTGGTCATGGCAGTAAATGGGGTGATGATGGTGGTAGTTGTGGTAGTAGTCGTGGTGGTGGTAGTTGTGTGTGTGTGTGTGTGTGTGTGTGTGTGTGTGTGTGTGTGTGTGTGTGTGTGTGTGTGTGTGTGTGTGTGTACCATGCAGATTTGCTCTTTTAAAATGTATTGGTCTGCCTGTGCGATTGCGTACATATTTTCCATCCTCTTGTGGTTCGCCTTTCCCCTCCCCCTCTTCCTCTTCCCCTCCTCCTCTACCTCTTCCCTCCCCCTCCTTCTCTTTCCTTCCTCCTCTTCCTCTTCCCCTCCCCTTCGTCTTCCTCTTCATCTCCCCCTCCCTTTCCTCTTCCCCTTCCCTTCTCTCCCTTCTCCACCCTTCCTTCCCTTTCCTCTTAACCTGTCTGTCTCCTCTTATCCCTCTTCCTTCCTCTCACTTCTTCCTCTTTCTTCCTATCCATTCTTCCTCTTCCCCTCCCCCACTTCCTCTTCACCTCCAACTCCCTCTTCTCTTCCCCTTCCCTTTCCCAGTTATGTTCCCATTCCCCTGTTCCTCTTTCCCTCCGTCCCACTCCCTTCCTCTTCCCCTCCCCATCCGTTTTTCCCCCCTCCCTTCCTGTCGCCATCCAAACGTTCTCTCTCCTTTCCTCTCCTTTTCGTTTTCTGTCTCCTACTTTTTCTCTCCCGGCTCTTCCCTTCTTCATTCTGTTTTATTCACATCCCAACCCTCCCTTTTTTTCGTCCTTCCTTCCTTCTTTCCTTCCTTCATTTCTCTTCTCTTTCTGTCCTCCCTATCTCCGTCCTAGCTCTTTCCCTACCTTCCTCTCCCTCCCATCCACTACTGTTCTCTCTCTCTCTCTCTCTCTCTCTCTCTCTCTCTCTCTCTCTCTCTCTCTCTCTCTCCATTCCTTGCTCCCCCTCTCTTTCATTTCCTCTCCTCCTCCTCTTCCACTGCCTCCCTTTTCTCCCTCCCTTCTTCTGCTCCTCGACTCATGTTTCCCCTCTCCCTCCCTTCCTCTCCTCCCTCCCCTCCTCCCCTTCTCTACGCTCCTCTCCCTCCCCTCCTGTGCTCCCCTACTCGCTGCCTTCCTCTCTTTCCCCTCTTCCTCGCTCTTTGTCATCCCACCCATTTTCTCGTTTTCCATGTTGTTCCGATTTTGGTATCAGTCATTCTTTTGTTTATTACTCGTCCCTGCCTCGGAGGGACCCGGGGATGGGAACTGTTTTCACTCGGCTTGCCTGTATGTTTGTCTGTCCGTCTGTCTGTCTGTCTGTTAACAACTTTACGCGAAAACTACCGGTGCGATTTTGATTTAAATTACGGGGATGATGGGCTAGGACCTTCTTATCACCTGAATAAATTTTGGGCCAAATTGGACGAAGGCCCTGGCTGTCGGGCCCAAAAATGTAAAAAACCGGGGACGGGTAAAAATCGTTTCTTCGCCATAACTCCTTTCAGATTCGTCTTATCGACATGAAACCAAAACCTAAAGGTGCATCTTTCAAATCTGTATCCTATAACATGCCTCATTACGTCAGGGGGGTCACCGCCCCGTTAGCGGTTGAGGGGGGCGGGATCAGTGTAATGTGGGTCGGACCTAAAATTTCTGGTGGGCATAAGATCGTCATTTTTCATCCGTTTACTCCAAAATTGATAGGTGACATCTTTGTGTTTTTACGTCAGCAATAAAATGACTGCCGGGGACGGGTTTGCTGTGCCTTGGCACTGCCTCTTGTATATTTTTATTTTGACTGGGCTATTAATTTCTATACCTAGTGTTTTTATCTTTATCATTTTGTCGTCCTACTCCTGATCTGTTTCTGCTTCTTTCCTGTCTCTTTTTCTTTATTTTCTTTTAACTTTCTCACTCTCTCACCCACTTAACAACACTTCTCACTTCCCTTAAGGTTATGTTGTCATCTGCGTTTTCTTCCTCTCATCCTTCCGTCTCTTCTTGTCATCCTATCTTTTCCTCCCTGTTTGTTTTTAATTTTATTTCTTTGCTTTCCCTTCATTTTTTTAATATTTTTTTTTTCGTTCTGATTATTCGATTATCCAGGTTTTTGTACTGCCCCCACTCTCTCTCTCTCTCTCTCTCTCTCTCTCTCTCTCTCTCTCTCTCTCTCTCTCTCTCTCTCCTCTTTCTCCTCTCCTTTTTTTTAACTTTATTTCCTTCATTATTTCTCTTTGCCATTTCTTCTCTCATCTTCTTTCATTTCCTTTTCTTCCGTCACTTCCTTCTTCACTTCCTTTCTACCTCCCTTATTCCTCGTTTGCCTTCCTTCCTTCTCTTCTCTAATTCTTCCCTCCTTTCTTCCTTTCGTCCGTCCCCCTCTTCCGTATAAATTTCTCCTTCATTGCTCCCTCTTCATGGCCTGTCTCTCTCTCTCTCTCTCTCTCTCTCTCTCTCTGTATGTGTGTGTGTGTGTGTGTGTGTGTGGGTGTCTATCTGTCTGTGTCCCAATTTCTTTATCTGTGTTAATCTATCTACCAACCAATCTATCTATCAGATTGTGTGTATCAGTATATCTATCGATCTATCTATTGTATGTCTGTCTGTCTCAATTACGTCGTAGGCCCGTCCTTTCTCACCCCTTCCCTCTCTACCCTCTCCCCTCTTTCCCCCCTCCTCTCTACCCCCTCCCTTATCCCCTCGTCTCTCTCCGTCCCCTCTCCCCTCTCACACCTCCCCTCTCTCCCCCTCTCCCTCCTCCCCTCGTCTCCCCTCTCGTAATCCCTCTATTGTTCATCGCCTCCTCTCGCCTTCTCTCTCATTCTCTTTATTTATACCCTTGTCTCTCTCTCTTTCTCTCTCTCTCTCTCTCTCTCTCTCTCTCTCTCACTGACATCACAATATTTATCTCTGTTTATCTCTTCTGTACACACTACTCTCTCTCTCTCTCTCTCTCTCTCTCTCTCTCACCTTGAGCAAACGTGATATATATCCTCAGTCACGTAGGAGGCCGAAAGCTGGCTGGAAGATGGCCAATGGAGAGAGAGAGAGAGAGAGAGAGAGAGAGAGAGAGAGAGAGAGAGAGACCGGTAAAGCAGTGTCATGTAGCTTCGTATAGCACTGAATAGTTTACTCTTAGTGGTGAAGTGTAGTGAAGTGCGGTTTGTATTTGTGTAGTGTGTGGTGTGGTTTGGTGTAGTGTAGTGTAGTGTAGTGAGAGTAGCATTGTGTAGTGTCTTATGGAGCAGTGTAGTGTAGCGGGTAGTGTGTGGTGTGGTGTAGTGAGAGAGTAGCATTGTGTAGTGTCTTATGGAGCAGTGTAGTGTAGTGGGTAGTGTGTGGTGTGGTGTAGTGAGAGAGTAGCATTGTGTGGTGTATGAAGCAGTGTAGTGTAGTGTAATATAGTGTACAAGCAGTGTGTGGTGTGGTGTGGTATGGTGTGGTGCAGTGTGGTGTCGCATGGAGTGGTGTGTGCCAAAGGATAATTTTCACACCTACGAGAAAGGAAACTAGAAGTGGAATTATTATTATTAATGTTATGTTGATGATGATGATGATGATGATATTTTTTTCGATTATTATTATTTGTATTATTATTATTATTATTATTATTATTGCTGTTGTTGTTACTCTTGTTTTTATCATCATTATCATCATCATCATCATCATCATCATCATCCATTTTTGTCTGAAGCGTAAATGAACGTATAAGAGAATTTTATGATTATTATCTTGCCTTACCTGGTTCATTTAAGACAGTGACAAGGCAATTAGAGCTTGTTTCCTCTCTCTCTCTCTCTCTCTCTCTCTCTCACACACACACACACACACACACACACACACACACACACACACACGCACACACACACACCCTGTTCCTCTCTATATGCAAATGTTCCCCAGAATCATCATATTAGAGCAGACAAGCTGAACTATATCGTCATTAAACCTGTCACATCTCCAAGCTACATAGGTACGTGACGCCCATTCCATAGCGATTTAGGTTGCACACAAGAGCTCAGAGTTCCCTTTCGTGTTACTGATGGAATTTCGATACGGTATAGATTAACAACTGTATAAAAACGATAAAAGTAACGACGCGTAATAGGCTGACTGAATCGCATAGAAGATGGTGTTACGAACCCTCCTGCACTACCCATTAACTACTGCCCTACGGTGGGAAGCAGATTTTTTAAAATATATACAGGGAAGAAGGAACCCAAGGCCAGACGTCCGCAAACTGCTCCCTCCAAGAAAAAACAAAAACGAGATATCAGAGAGTCAAATTCAAGAATGGGTGAAATATTAGAAGAGTTTTTGTACCAGTCTGTATTAATTTTCGTGGCTAGTCAGTGTGCTCAAACTTTTGCATTTCTGAAGTATGGAAGCGAGACTGTATTATTTTCGAGAGTTGGTGATTGGTGTAGAATAAGCTTAATAGAGTTTGACGCTGTTGTGTGGTGGTGCAAATGAATCGTTTGCTGTGTGTGGGGGGGTGTTGTGTGTGTGTGTGTGTGTGTGTGTGTGTGTGTGTGTGTGTGTGTGTGTGAGAGAGAGAGAGAGAGAGAGAGAGAGAGAGAGAGCATTTTTCTTCTAACTCGTAGTTCTGGCAAGTAAAGTGCTGAACCCTTCAATCTTGCATTGGTTGCAAGGAAAAGACCAATGTTGCAACTCAAGCACTCGTGTAAAGCTGTTAGATCTCTCTCTCTCTCTCTCTCTCTCTCTCTAAAACACACACACACACACACACACACACACACACACACACACCACTCGCCTGCCTCACTCCATTCTTCATCTCCCTTTTATCCGCCTCATCCTGCCTCACCTCTCCCGCTAACGAAGGGATGGTTTTGGTGGAGGGTCGGGTGGAGGCGGGACAATGGCAGGGTGGAAGGGAGGTGGAGGAGTGCTCGGTGGATGTGCAGTGACCGGGTGGAAGACAATACAATGGAAGAGTCCGGGATGATTGGGATTGGGTGCTGGGTGGATGTGGGTGGTGAGTGGATGAGTGAAAATTTGTGGAATGGATGGGTAGGGGATGGAGTGGATGTCCTTGGGTGGTTTAGAGAGAGAGAGTGGATGAATTTGGGTGAGTGGTGGATTATGTGGATGAGTTTTGGTGGACTTATGAATTCAGTGGAGAGTGGATGAGTGTACAGAAAGAATAGTTTATGGTGGATGAAGTGAAAAGAGTGGATGTTTCTTGGTGGATTTGGTGAAGAGTGGATAGCTGCCTGAAGTGAGTGGCCTTTGGTGGATTAGGTGGAGAGAGACACGTGCATAAAAAGAATGGAATTTTGTAGATTGGATGGATTGTGGAGACATATAAGAAGTGGATTAGGTAGAGAGTGGATACGTGCTTGAAGTAGTTGATATTAGGATGAAAGTGGATAAATATAAAAAGTGGATGGTATAGAATGGATAATATGGAGTGGATCAGGTGGAGATGGGTTGATATTAGGTGGAGAGTGGATGAAAATATGAAAAATGGAAGGTATTTGGTGGTCTGGGTGGATTGAGGTGGAGAAAGGTGTGCTTGATTAATTACAGGTGTGTCAGGTACGAGGGCAGGTAGAGTAGGGAGGAGGGGGGAGCGAAAATCGTGTTAGCAGGTGCGAATTGGGGCTTGATCGTGTTCTGCGTTCGGATCACCTTTCTGCCTCCTCCTTATCCCCCCCACACCCCTTCCCCCTCGCCTCTCCCTCACCCACCACTCACCCCCCTACCCTCCTGCTCCCCTCTCACCTCTCCCCCCTTCTCTCACTCCCCACCCCCACCCGTAACCTCACACCACTACACACACACACACACACACACACACACACACACACACACACACACACACACACACACACACACACACACACACACACACACACACACACACAATTTCCGGATGAGGCAGTCTCTTTCACTTTCTCACATGTATTCTGTCACTCACTCACTCTCTCTCTCTCTCTCTCTCTCTCTCTCTCTCTCTCTCTTACACATATTCGGTTTCTCTCGCTTTATCAGTCACTTTCTCTCACTTTCTGACTCGCTTTCCCTCACTTTCCCATTTTCTTTCAGTCACCAACTCACTCATTCACTCACTTTCTTACTTGCTCTCTTTGTCTTAGTTCCATTAGCGGTCACTTTCCTCACTTCGTCGGTGTTACTCTCTCATTCCCTCACTCTCTCTCTCTCTTTCTCTCCCTTTCTCCTTGTCTCTCTCACTTTGTCACTCTCTCTCACTTTCACCTGTTTTAAATTTTTTCATTCGCTTTCTAATCGTAAAGCCTTTTTCTGTATTTTCTTACTCATTTTCTGTCACTTTCACACTTTCTTCTTCACACTCACTCACAGTAGCCAAAACTCTCTCTCCCTCTCTCTCTCTCTCTCTCTCTCTCTCTCTCTCTCTCTCTCTCTCTCTCTCTCTCTCTCTCTCTCTCTCTCTCACTTGATTGGTTCCCTAAATTGTGAGATAAATGTTGTCCTTTCCGGAACAGACAAGTTATTGCCATTATTGTTTTTGTCGTGGTCGTTATTGCAGTGGTAGTCGTTATTGTGGTCGTTATTGCAGTGGTAGTCGTTATTGTGGTCGTTATTGTAGTGGTAGTCGTTATTGTGGTCGTTATTGCAGTGGTAGTCGTTATTGTGGTCGTTATTGTAGTGGTGGTTATTGTGGTCGTTATTGCAGTGGTAGTCGTTATTGTGGTCTTTATTGTAGTGGTGGTTGTTATTATGGTTATTACTGTATTGGTGGCTGTTACTGTGTGGTCGTTATTGCTGTGTTAGTCGTAATTGAGGTATTGGTTGCTGTGGTTAAGGTGAGCTGGGAGAGGCAGGATGAGGCAAGGTGAGGCAGGATGAGAAAGCAGGAAGTAGGGTGAGGCAGGATGAGACCTTGAGGTAGAGTGAGGAGGGGTGAGGCAGGATGAGCCCTTGAGGTAGAGTGAGGCAGAGTGAGGTGCTGTAGAGTGAAGTTGAAACAGATAGTATGAGGCAAGTGGGAGAATGTAAGGCTGAAAGAGGTGGGTGTAGCAGAGTAAGGCAAGAGAGGTATGATTCGACAGGTGGGGGAGAGTTAGGCTAATGAGAGAATGAGGCAGGATGAGGTAGGGTGAGTCAGGATGAGGTGGAGTTAGGCAGGTGAGGGAAAGTGATGCCAGGTGAGGCAGATGAAGGAAAATGATGCTGGGTGAGGCAGGTGGGGGAGTGAGTCAGGGTAAGGCAGACGGAGAAAGAGTTGCTGGATGGGGAATGGTGGGGCAGGTGGGTGAGGCAAGGTGAGTCAGGTGGGTAGGCAGGTGGTTGAGGCAAGGGTAGGCAGACAGGTGGGTGAGGCAAGGCGAGGCAGGCAGGTGGGTGAGGCAGGTGAGAGGCAGGGTTGGGTTACGAGCAAAGGGGTCCCTCTGCACCCACACCAGTCCGCCTCCATAACGTTCTGCCTAACTTAATGCTCTCTCTCTCTCTCTCTCTCTCTCTCTCTCTCTCTCTCTCGAATCATATATATAATCTGCTAGTCACTAAACTTTACACTGACTTACGTTAACGTGTGTACTTATAAATATTCTTAGAAGTGTATATGATATTTGGACACTGATATGCCTTATCTATGTCTCATTATCTCCCTTTTCCTTATCTCCTTGCACACACATAAAACTATCAACATACAGATACACCTACACCTACGGTATATCATTTTATCAGAGTGAAATTTGATGGTTTGTACATTTCCCCACGTTTGGGTAAAATTCTGAATATATACACACATACATCTATATTGTTGGCATGTGTGGAATAAATATATAACCTGTCTGATTTTTTCCACACATCAGAAATCTAAGGGTTCACACACACACACACACACACACACACACACACACACACACACACACACACACACATACACACACACACACACACACACACACACACACACACACACACACACGTATGCTTTCACGTTGATGAGAAATCTCTATCATTTCACAGTGCATGCAACGAGGTGTAGTCTGCGTGTCAATTTGCATGTTTAAGTAATGTTATGGAAATTGTCTGCAACTTCATCAGGGTTAATTAGAGGTGTAATAAGCTAGTTAATACGCTTGGCAGGTGAGATACAGGTAGGTAAAGAGCAGTAAAGAGAAAGGAAGGGAAGGAAGGAAAATTAGATGGAGGTGGAGGTGAGAAACGGAAGAAAAAGGGGAAGAAGAATTGTTTAAAGAAAGAAAATGAGGATCTAGAGGAAAGGTTACGTGGAAGAGAGAGAGAGAGAGAGAGAGAGAGAGAGAGAGAGAGAGAAATTGCTTGGAAGATTAAGAGGATTGGGGAGAAGGCGGGAGAAAAGAGAAAGAGATTAATTGGACGAAAAAGATGTAGGAAGCAGACCGGGGTAGATTGGATGTGTGTGTGTGTGTGTGTGTGTGTGTGTGTGTGAGAGAGAGAGAGAGAGAGAGAGAGATCTAGCAGTTTATTAATATAATGGAAATAATAATGATGACAATAATGATGAGAGTAATGATGATGGTGATGGTGATGGTACTGATATTGATGATGGCCATGATGGTAATGATGAAAATAAATACGATAATGACGATAACCAAAGGGGAAACATTTTTAATTATTTTCATTGGCGTAAAATATTTCCACTCTCAAGAAGCTATCGAATGCAATTTTCTACACCTGTACTTTTTTTTCAATTGATACAAGTAACTAAGAACTCCATTACATAACAATACCTAGCACTTTTTGACTCTTTAATTTGTCCCCCAAAATTAAGAGATAAAATATAGTTTACATAATAAGCCAATTTTATAACAGACGTAAACAGCACTGGATAAGACAACAGCAAAACCAAGCGGGATTTACACGTCTGTCAGTAACCATCATAGCACCATTACACTATACCAGCTCAGGGATTTGATCACCATTACACAAACAGCACTACTACACGATAACCATCACCAGCACACACACACACACACACACACACACACACACACACACACACACACACACACACACACACACACACACACACACACACACACACGACAAGATCTGGTGGTATTACTGCAGGAAATAACAGCATCATAAAATTTACACCAACGACGAGGACAAACATTTTACCAGCGCTAATTACTGTCGTGTGTGTGTGTGTGTGTGTGTGTGTGTGTGTGTGTGTGTGTGTGTGTGTGTGTGTGTGTGTGTGTGTGTGTGTGTGTGTGTGTGTGTGTGTGTGGGTGTGGGTGTCCATGGGTGTGTATGTGCCTGTCTTTGTAAGTATTTTCCTGTAGCTTGTGCGTGTGTCTGTGTCCGCTTGTGTATGTGCATGTGCTTGTGTGTGTGTGTTTGATCTGGCCTATGTAAGTATTTGTGTCTGTGTTTGATCTGTGTGGACGTGTGAATATGTGTCTGTGTCTGTGCATGTATTTCCATGTGTGTCTGTCTGTTTGCCTGCTCTAGTCTGTGTATTTATCAAGTTGTGTGTGTGTGTGTGTGTGTGTGTGTGTGTGTGTGTGTGTGTGTGTGTGTGTATGTGTGTATGTGTGTGTTTGTATTGGTGTATATGTGTCTGTGTATGTATGTGCGTTTACCCTGTGTATGTATTTTGTCGTAGTTCGTGTATACTTTTACATGTGTTTACATGAGTGTGTTTGGTCTGATTTGTGTATGTGTCTGTCTGTCTGTGTTTGTATTTGATCTGGGTCTGGATCTGCCTCCCTGTGTGTGTGTGTGTGTGTGTGTGTGTGTGTGTGAGTGAGTGTGTGTGTGTGTGTGATATTTGCAAGCGTGTCGTGTGTTGGCGTCTGGGAGTAACAGAAACTTTCTTTTTTAACGTATTTATATTTTTCCCCGTTCCAGGCACAGACATTTCCTTAAATTTTTCAGCAGGCTTTTTTGGCAAGAGACAGGAATGTGGGAAGAATGCAAAAATGAAGGGAACGGTAAAGTTTTGGAGAGATATGGCAACAGAAAAGGTGGAGAATTGTGGAAATGGAAGAAAAAGCTGTGGAATGTGAGGGCGTAACGAAAATACTTGCACAAATTTGGGATAACGTGCCAAAAGCAAGACTGAAAAAAAGTGGAGAAATATGTGGATGGGAATGTGGAGAAAGGTGGAAGCGTGAAAAATAGGGGAGTATGTGGAGGGTATAACGTGGAGTAACATTTGGGTCTTTGGTGGAAAATGTGGAGATACTGGTGGAGGTGGAGTCGTTGGTGTGTAGTGAGAGGAATGCCAGGGGGTCCTTTAATAGGGATCGCCCCTCACAGGATGCGTCGTCAGGCTGAATATAGACTGATTGATAGAAGAACTTCATAGCTCAGGTATTTGGTATTTTGTTGTTCAGTAAATGCAACTTTATTATTTAGAAACGAAAATATAATGTGTGAATTTTTTTTTAGAGCTCACGTAACTAATTTGTTTATTCTCTCTCTCTCTCTCTCTCTCTCTCTCTCTCTCTCTCTCTCTCTCTCTCTCTCTCGTCACCATAACTACTACTTCTTTTTATGTATGGAGTGTTTTATTAATGTCCTTCCAGGTATACCTCACGATGTTGCAGTAATTCCTCAAGCTATATGTTAATAAAGAAGCACCGTAACACCTTTTCCGGTGCGATTTATTTTGTTTATTACGCCTTACTGTCCCGTTCTCAAATCTACACATCCTCCAAACATCGTCATACTCTGCATAAATAACGAAAGGATATTAACCAGTCATATCCAGAAATAAATCGCTAAGGAAGAGGTGTTAGGGAGCTTTCTTACCTGACAGGACGAACCCGGAACTTTATTGAGTGAATGGAAGTATTTTTGTTTTTTCGTGCATTGTGATAATTCCTCATTTTCTCTCTCTCTCTCTCTCTCTCTCTCTCTCTCTCTCTCTCTCTCTCTCTTTTTTCCCATCTCCTCACTCTTTTTATAAGTTTATCCCACCCCAGGTATGATTATGACGATGATGACGATAGTGTGATGATGATGATGATGATGATGATGATGGTATGATTTGATGACGATTGTGGTGGTGGTGATGATGGTAATGACGATAATGATAATACGGTAATGTCAGTGATGGTTATGATGATGACGATGATGATGGAGGTAATGAGGATAAGGTTATGATGATGATGATGACTTAAAACTTATCCCCCCCCCCCACAGGAGGTGAGAGACGATCGGGCCCCACCTGCTCAATCTCTGGTATTTCCCACCTGCGACCTATCAGTAATTTTTTTTTTTTTACGTAGCAAATGTCCACAGGCGACTAGCACTGTTCCTCTCACCCCCCTCACCCCCCACCCCCACCGCCGTCATCCATCCTATACACCTTTGCACTCCACTTACCTGTTCCCCCCGCTCCTAATCCATCTTACCTTTCCACTCGCCCCGACCATTTCCCTCCCTCCATTCATCCACCTATCCATCCTACCCTTCATCCACATCAATTACTATCTCCCTCCTCCTCCACTTCACCCACCACCTAGCCCACCCACCACCCTCACCCACCTTCAATCCTCCATCCATACCCACCCTCTACCCTTACCCACCCTCACTCCTTTACCCATCTTCCACTCACCCACTCCCCATTCCCATCCTCCACCCTCACCGACTTCCCATCCCCCATCCTCCACTTTCACCCTCCACCTATCCCCCACCCCCACCCTCACCCACCCCCCACCCCCCACCCAGCACTTAAAATCACTCTGTATTCTTGTTACAGCACCTGAGTATTTTGAGCCTCACGGAGTACAGTAGAAAATTTTTGTAAGGTAGAGAGTCAAGGTAAATACAGTGTTCACCTAGATTTCAGTGTACATAGAAGGAGTGTAGCAAAATATGTACCGTACAGCTGTAGTATTAAAAGTCAGACACGCCTTTTTTGACACCCTGTAGGCACTGTTTAGAATATTGAAGTTTGTATAGTTGTATTGTCTGTATATATATGTGTGTTCAGATGAGTAGAGTTTTGAATTGATAGCTGAGAATAAATTTATGCTTAGGTACACATAGTTTAGATTTGCAGCAAGATAAGTGTGGTATTCTTATCGTCCGTTTCTTGTTTCACGTGTACTGTACAGGGGATTGGAAAAAGTGAGCGTAGTGGTTCTTTTATATCTCTTGGCACACACACACACACACACACACACACACACACACACACACACACACACACACACACACACACACACACACACACACACGACAACAATAATGATGGTGGTGGTGGTGATAATTTTTGCTCTTATTATTATTATTATTATTATTATTATTAACCTAACTGTAATTTAAATGGGACTAAATTACCCCAGGTCACTCACGTACTCCCCGTTTAATATTTTACTTGTATTTTGTTGTGAATTAGCATCTAGGTCAGTGGTTCTCAACTCGTTTCAGGCCATGGACCACCAGCCCAATTAAAAAAAAATATCGTGGACCATTTCATTTTTGAGTAATGATAAATAAAGCATAGACACCAAACATTTTGGTTAACAATATATTTCTAACAAACAAACTTTTGAGAAATGATACAAAATAGTAGACAGCTGACATTTTGGCCTGAAATATATTTCTTCCAAACATAATTTCCAGGAAATACATGAATACTTCTCTAACATTTTGCTGTGAAATTTCAAACAAACAGAGCCAACATTTTTCTTTGCAACCAGACTTTTGGATCTCGTCTCACTGACAAGCTTCTTAATGTTAGGAGTGGTGCTTGGTAATGCACAATGAATATCGCTTTCCAATGCAAGCCAATTCCTCTGCTTAGACTTAATGTGCGACAAACATGAAAATCTGCTCTCACACATGGAAGTTGGTGCAAATGTCAGACTGCAAGTGTTGACAGATCGGGGTAAGTACCAGTCATAGTGGAATATTCAATAGGATTAATACAATAAAATGAATGGCCAATTATTTATTTTGGCAAAATTTTTCGTACTAAATTTTCAATAAATTAAAAAATATATGCACCAATCTCCAGTTTATTACCAAATATAGTGAAAGTCCTGTGGACCACCCAAAAAATCACCATGGACCACCAGTTGGGAAACACTGATCTAGGTCAAGGTAGGGTGAATATGGTACGTTAATGAGAGGAGAGGCTTGGTGACTGACAGGTGTTGATGGACAGGTGTGTGTGTGTGTGTGTGTGTGTGTATTGAGAGAGAGAGAGAGAGAGAGAGAGAGAGAGAGAGAGAGAGAGAGAGAGAGAGAGAGAGATGTGCTGGTAAATGAAGGTAACCTAGGAAGTAGAGTTAGAAAATAAGATAAAATGTGATCCCAGAGTAAGAATATGAGAGAGAGAGAGAGAGAGAGAGAGAGAGAGAGAGAGAGAGAGAGAGAGAGCTTGGTGAGTGACAGGCCGTGATAGGTAGGGGTTGTGGTGAAATTGGTACGTGGAGATGTGCAAGGATAGAGAGAGAGAGAGAGAGAGAGAGAGAGAGAGAGAGAGAGAGAGAGAAAGTGAGTTAGTGAGTAAAAATGATTTAGATTCACAAATTGAGTCATATAGTGATAGAGTACGGACAGACAGACAGACATATAGATAAACAGGCAATTGGCTAACTGTTTACACTGATATATAGGTAAATAGAGAGGTGGTGAAAAATAAAAGAAGACGAACATAAACAAAAAGTATAACTGAAAATAGAAGAAGGTGAGGTGTAGTGAGGTGTGGTGATGAGGTGAGGTGTGGTGAAGCGTGGTGTGGTGAGGTGAGGTGTGGTGATGAGGCGAGGTGAAGTGTGGTGAAGAGGTGAGGTTAGGTGTGATAAGGTGAGGTAAAATGAGTGGTGTGGTGTGGTGTGGTGAAGTGTGATGCTAGATGAGGTTAGTTTTGAAGTGAGGGTTAGGTGTGGTGGAGTTAGGTGAGGTGTGAAGTGAGGTGAGATAGTTACATAGCATCTAAATATAGTTGGTGACCAGGTGAGTGTGACAGGTGGTAAGGGTTTTAAAGCTGCGTGGCTGAAATACGACCACCATATCAGTGTATTAGCAGTCAAAGAAAAAATGAAAAGAAAAATAGGCGAAAGAGAAAAGAAAGAAAGAAAGAAAAACAGAGGAAAGGAAGAAGTAGAAGAAAAGAAAGAAAACGAAAAAGATAGAAGAAGGGAAAAACGTAGAAGGAAAAAAGAAAGTAAGAAAGAAAAACAAAAACTGAGGCAGGATGTTCCGGTACTTAACACACTAATTTCAGGAGTTTATTCTAGACTTTTTTTTTTTTTTTGTAAATTAAGAAATGCTATATCAACATGGGTATAATTTTCAACCATTTCAGAATTATATTACCTTTAACTTGGCCTAAAACCTTCATCTCTCCATCATGAATGCTGAGTTGTAGGAATAGATTGATGCTAAAAATTATGCTAGTCATGAAGAAGTGCTGTGGAAAGAATGAAGGAACATGCTAGTTTCTTACCCTGTGATTGAGCTTCGTCAGATAGGCTGCAAAAGGATGACAATATTGGCCAAGTTCAGGTGAAAGGAGTACATTTAAAAAGAACACAGGTTAATTGGTAAAGAGTTTAAAGTTGTATTTGTCAGATAATTTTCCTTGTAATAGACACAAAGGTAATTTATTTAGGCTTATACGAGTCGATTTTATTCACCTGAGATGACCAGGTATTCATTTAGTTAAAAGCTGTTTCAATCGACCTGCTCCCTTTTATGAACTCACCTGGACGTGTTTTTTTTTTTAGGTGAAAATAACACGTTTTTGTTTGGGTGAAAGAAATCGTAGGAATCAAAGGGGTAATATAAAAGTGTTGACATGAAAAGGTGAGTTGCCGGAAATGATTAATGCCACCACATTGAGAGAAAAGGGGGAGGGGAGGGAGTAGAAGGAGGGGAGGGGAGGGGATAGAGGTAGGGGAGGGTTGGAGGGATGAGGGAGGAGGAGAGGGAGGACGAGAGTGGAGGGATGGGGGAGAGGGGGTAATGGAGAGGGGTGATGGAGGTAGTTGAGAAGGTATAGAGGAGGGGGGAGAGGGGGTAATGGAGGAAAGGGTAAGGAGTAGGGGGAGCAGAGAGAATAGGTATGAGAGGTTAGGTAGGGGAAGGGAAAATGAGGGAGCAAGGGAGGAGATAGGAACGAAGAGGAGGAGGAGAGGAGGGTAATGAAAAGGCAGGGAAAGAACGATGTGAGAGGATAGGGGAGAAGAGGTGTGTAAGGAGACAGGAAGGTAGGGGAGGTGTTAGAGGATAGGGGAGGGGAAAAGTGGGGGGAGAGCGGAAGGGGGGCGTGAAAGTGCAACGAAGGAAGGAAGGGAATGGGGAGGAGGGATTGAAGGGGTGATGGGCCGTATTGAAGGGGGTGCAGGGCGGATGAGCAGGGGATGAGGGTTAGAGATGGAGGGGATTGGGAGGCTGAGAGGAAGGGAGCTGAGGGGATGTGAACGAGGGGTGTGAGAAAGTTAGGGTGAAGGCAACTGGGGGCCGGGTGTTGGAGGACGAAATGAGTGTGAGGGAACAGGAAGGGAGGGGAATCGAATGGGATGGAAGGAGGGGTGTGATGGGGTGGGGCGGAGTTAGTGAAGGTACAGAACAGGGAGGAAGGGGAAATGCGTCGGAAGGGTGTGGTGAGTGTGTGGGAGGGGTGGACTTAAGTGGAGGGGGTGACGAACAGTGAGGAAGGGAAAGTGGGATGGGCAGGTGGTAGGGGTGTGATTGGATGTTAACGGGGGTGCGCAACAGGGAAGAAGGAAAATGGAATGGGTAGGAAGGACGGGTGTGGTGGGGGTGTGTGGAAGTGGGAGTTTGTGGCGGGGGGCACAGAACAGGGAGGAGGGGAAATGGATGCGTCGGGAGGTGTGTGGGGGTTGAAGAGGATGGAGTAAATAGGTAAGGGAGTGTGGCGTAGTGAAGGAAAAGAGTGGGGGATTGGAAGCAATATTCCATCACCTTTTTCTATCCACTGTACCTTCTAGTCCTTTTAACCACCCTGTAAAAAGTGATAGGGTGGGAAAGGGAAGTATGAGGGAAGGGGAGAGGAAGGGGAGTATGAGGGAAAGGGTAGGGGAAGGGGAAAGAGTGGGGGTGGAGTTGGTATGGGTGGGGGGACACCTTACACCTGCAGGCTGTGATGGAGGTGGCAGGCGTGGAGGATATCAGAGTTACGGCTGGGGGGAGGAAGAGAGGAAGCGTGTGTGTGTGTGTGTGTGTGTGTGTGTGTGTGAGAGAGAGAGAGAGAGAGAGAGAGAGAGAGAGAGAGCTGTGTGATTGAGAGTGTCATAAAGTATTACGGTGGTGG
>NC_136991.1:49264342-49269342 GCF_032717465.1 Coenobita brevimanus | reverse complement strand
TTTCACATCCATCGCGGCTCAGTCAGGTTATCCAGGTCGTTCACTTCGGCTTGTATCCTTCGTATCGTTTATCAAGGCTCGAACATTCTTGCATGCGTCGGCCTTGGTCACCTAATAGCGGCTATCCACGCTGCTCGATCTCTGGCAACCTCCCTATTCAGTCCCTTATTCCTGAGGTCACACTCTATTATCTCGTCCCAGGTCTTTTCAGCCTTCCTCTCGCAGTCTTGTCCCCGACGTTCACACTTCTCATCTTCCTCACCCAACTGTCACCCTCCGTCCACTCAAAATGCCCAAACTATCTCAATCTGCCAAACTATCTCAATCTGCCCCACCTCATCACAACACCAATATATTCAAGTCACATCCTTCCTCTCAATTCTTGAAACGCAGTCCTAGCCCCCCAGGCCTCGAATTCAAGGACGCACAACACATCCATCTTATTATTTTCATATCTACACGTTTGATCCTGTGACTGTCCTCTTCCTTTGCTGCCCAGGTCTCACTCACATATACCATTACACTTCCATCACATGCAGCATTTAAAGATCCCTTAGCACGGAGGGAGAGTCCTCACAATGTTAGGAGATGCAACAGCTCCCAGAACTTCCTCCAACCACACCTTACCACCTCCCCAGGGACTCTGTCAAAGGCCGTCTCCAGATCAACAAAAACAAAGTACAGCTTCCTTTTCACCGTTTTACAGTTTTTTTTCTGAAGCTGTTGGACAATGAATATGGCATCATCCCGTTGCCTGACCTAAACCTAAGTCGCATCTCCTCAGTATTCACTCTTTCCGTAATCATACCTTCTGGGACTCTCTCCGTTACCTTTATTATCTGGTCCAAAAGTTTTATGCCCCGATTATTTCCTCTCTCCACGACATCACCCTTCCTTATATACACATTTACACTCACTCTCTTCAGCCAGTCAACGCACCCATATATTCGAATTTATCAAATCAGGCTTGGGTTTTTAATTTCGTTCTCTGTCAGATCATGTCAATTTAGGTCCATTCAGACTGCTTCAAAACCTATTAGGATGGTGGTGAGTCGTGCGGCAGGGTAGAAGTACACCCTGTGAAGGTGGGAGTTGTATATAGAGCCGGGATGGTACTGGAAAGGTGTAAGTGTGCTTTTTCCAGTTAGAAGTGGGGGAGGAGGAGGGGTGAGACAAGGGTAGAAGTGCGCGCAGATGGGTGGGCGAGGCGGCCTGTGATGATGGTGGGGTGTAAATAAGGACGGAAGTATTACACTCTGCCAGTATGAAGGGATGCCTCCATGCAGTGTCGCCAATATAACCACGCTGCTGGTAATACGAACGTCACTTAACTCCCTCCTCATTCCCCGAAACGAAGGTGATGGACTGCAGGAAAAGGGCACTGTCAGCCTGCAGTAAACGGGGATCACGCCCATTTGAGCCCGGAACAACAAAAACAACAATAGGATAGCCTGTGTAAGTTTCTTGGGCTGGACGTGGAAAAAGTTGAAGGAAAAAGAAAACATAAGGACGTCATCTTAGTACAAGGGGTAAGGTTAATAAGAAACCAGTGTCAGAGGACGTAGCCAGGATGAGATCAGACCTGGAGCTAACCTGATTGGCCCCCTCCCCCATTAGGCTTGATCCAGTTAAAAATGGTGGGAGATAATGGACTTAATGGGGTCAAGGAAGGAGCCCCATGATCACTGCAGGACCCCATGCCCTTAATATTTCTCTTGTTCAGGTCGAGGATGATTGGGTCTTTGGTTTGTGTGCTTATTCCTACTACCTCCATATGGCTTTATTCAGATTTGGAGAGGCACTGTAATTCTTTCACTCTGACACACACACCACATACACACACCACACTATACCATCCCATCGCATCGCATTCCACCCCACCCCATCACACACACACACACACACACACACACACACACACACACACACACACACACACACACACACACACACACACACACACAATACCCAATCATAGCCTCACATTGATCCAAATATCCCACTGAACCACACAATTCTCTGTGATTTACCTTTTGATACTGGCGTTTAAGCTACTCTGGAATCTGCCTGGTTATCCTCGATGTTTTCATTGTAACTCTCCTTGAATGGGGTTGTTAGGGAGGCTTAGTATGCGTAATTATAGGGGTATTTTGGGCTGTATCCTGTAGAGAGGCGATCATCCTTCCTTTGAGCAATATGATGGCTGTGTTGGTGGTGGTGGTGTGGTGTGGTGCGAGTTGGGGTAGGGTGGGGTAGTGTGGTGTGGTGTGGGGTCAAGTTAAGGTGAAAGGACCCTAGGGAGACTGTGGGAAGGAGCCAAGGAACTGAATTATTGCACTTGAGTTTATAATTAGGTATCACGGCTGCCACATTAGCCCATATCTTGTGTTGTGGCAGTAGAGAGTTTATATATTTCTCTCTCTCTCTCTCTCTCCTTTTCTCTCCTCTCCTCTCCCCTTCTCTTCCCTTCTCTTCATTCACATACCTATCCATTCCTCTCCCTCCACTTCCTCTGCTCCTTCTCCTCCTCTCACTCCACCACACAAGGCCTCATCGTCGCTATCACCCTCACCTGTCTAGATAAAAACCAGGCGCTTATCAGTGCTCAGGTCGATTCCCATTCCACTGATAAGGCCACGATGAGGATAGGGAATGGGTCAGGATGATAGTGGGTCAGGGAAAGGCAGAAATTTACTCCTTTCACTTTAACTTGGCCTAAAATTGCCATCCCTCAATCTTGAATGCTGAGTTGTAGAAGGTTAACACTAGATTATGATGCTAGTCACGAAGAAGTGCTGTGGAAGGGATTTAGGGCGTAATATTGTCTCCTTTCACATTATCTTGGCTAAAATTGCCTTCCCTTTATCTTGAATGATGAGCTGGAGCGGAAGATTACGAGTAGCACTAGATTATGATGCTAGTCACGAAGAAGTGCTGTGCAGTGGATGTAGGGTCGCATTATTTTTTTTTTCTACGACTGAGTGACGTGAAGTAATATACAGTGCAAGAACTATACTCATTTTATTTTATCTTGGCCTAAAATTACCATCCCTCCATCTTGAATGTTGACCTGTAGCAATAGATTAACGCTAGAATATGATGCCAGTCACGAAGAAGTGATATGGAAGGGATGTAGAGACGTAATATTGTCTCCTTTTACATTAACTTAGCCGATTAACACAAGAATACGATGCTAGTCACGAAGAAGTGCTATGAAGAGATAGTAATTCTCTTGTTCTGCCATCTAGCTTCGTGGAATAGAACTGCAAAAAGACGAAAATATTGGCCAAGTTAATTTGAAAGAACTGTATGTAATGTACCGGAAGATTTATACCCGTTTATTAAAGTTGTGTTTATATTGAGAGGATAGTAAATTTATTGTATGGAAAATTTGCGTTTATAATGGGAATAGAATTTGTGTTTTTGTGGAGAGGAAATTATGTTTATTGAGAGAAAATTAAGGTGTGTTTATTATAGGTATAGGTTGTGTTTATGCGGGGGAGAGGAACTTCCATTTATTATGTGGGAAAGAAGTTGTCTTTATTTGAAGGGAAAATAAATTGTGTTTATTTAAAAGGAAATAAAATGTGTTTATTTAAAGGGAAAAGAAATTGTGCTTATTTAAAGGGAAAAGAAAATGTGTTTATTTAAAGGGAAAAGATAATGTGTTTATGTAAAGGGGAAAGAAACTGTATTTATTTAAAGGGGAAAGAGAATGTGTTTATTTAGAGGGAAAAGAAATTGTGTTTACCGTGAGATGAAATTGTGTTGGTAATGAGAGTATATTGTGCGTATTGTGTAAAGAAAAGTTGGGTTTATGAAAAGGAGAGGAAACTGTGTTCATGATGGAGCCTTAAAACGTAGTAATGAGGCTGGCCAGGTAAAAGAGGAAGTAAGTGAAATATTCCCTTATAGATTCCTTCATTTTCATCTTGTAATTTCTGTTTCCTTCGTACATTTTTCTTTATCATTTCGTCTCAGTCTTGGTGTTTCACTCCTCTTGTCTTGTACTTTATCTTCCCATCTTTCATTTCTTTCACGTCATCCTTCATTCTTTCATTTCTTTTTTACCCTTCCGCCTTTCATTTCTTCCACTTCATCTTTCCATCTTTCATATCTTCCACTTCATCCTTTCACCCCTCGTCTTCCACTTATATTTTCCACTCTGTCAGTCGCCTCTTCCCCCTTATCATTCCACCTTATTCTTGGTTATCTGTCCCTTGTATTCCACTTTCAGCATTCCACCCGTCATACCTTCCACTTGATCCTTCCATCTCTTTCTATTCCTCATCTCCTCTTTCTCCATCTTCTTCATCTTCTATCCTTCGTCCTCTGCTTTATCCTGCTATCTTTCATGTTCACTTAATCTTTCACTCTCTTCCATCATGTCCTCCACTTAATCCATCCATCTCATTCCTGCCCTCCATCCCTCATGTCTCCACTTAACCCTTCCACCTCCTTCTTCATGTCTTCCACCTCACCCTTTCATCTCATTCTCAGTCATCCTCTCCACCTAAGCCTTCCACCTCATTCATGTTTTCCTCCACCCTCTTTCATCTCATTCTTGATCTTCCTCTCATTCTCTAAATACTTATAATTAAATGGCTTCCCTATGCTCTGTGGAAAAAAGGTACATTATTGTGGTCTTACCTTTGACCTTACCTGCATCCAAAGTAATTAAGAGCAAGGTAATTACGGGGACAGGTAAAACTTCTCTTATATATTAATTTCCTCAGTTTAAAGTACGCTCTCTCTCTCTCTCTCTCTCTCTCTCTCTGGTTGTATATGTGTGTGGTAGTCTGTCTCTCTGTCTGCTGAAATTTTTTATGCCCGTCTACCTAATCGCCTGTCTATCTGCCTCTCCTTCTGTCTATTTAGAGGTCTGTCTGCCAATCTGTCTGTCCTCTGTTACGTATCTCCCGGTAATTCTTGCTACAGGGGATTTAATATACCTCAGAGTACCCAATTGGTGGTCAGTGAAGGCTGTATCCAACCCCTAT
>NC_136991.1:49246842-49256842 GCF_032717465.1 Coenobita brevimanus | reverse complement strand
CCTGTTCATTTTCGTTTATTTCGTATTTCCTTGGCACCAATTTCTTGTTTTGTTTTGTTTTTTCCATATTCCTATTTCCCTCTTTATGTAAAAATATTATGGTATTGTCTTCCCTCTACCTGGTTTTCTCTTTCACTTATTTATTTATTCCTTTTCTCTTTTCTTTTTGGTAGATTTTCTCTCCTTCACTTTTCGCCTGTTTTCATGTTTTTTTTGTCTCATCTTAGTGTGCTCTTTCTAGCTTTTTTATTTTCTTCATTATTTTTTCCTCTATTTTCTTCTTGCATTTTTTCGTCATCCTTTTTCCTAATTTCTTTTCGTTTATCTGTGTTCGTTTTTCCTTTCTGTTCTGATTAGTCTTATTTTTTACTTTCTCTGCAATATTATCTTTTGCGTTTTCCTGCTTTTTTCTTTCCTACGTATTTTTGTTTCTCTCTCTCTCTCTCTCTCTCTCTCTCTCTCTCTCTCTCTCTCTCTCTCTCTCTCTCTCTCTCTCTCTCTCTCTCTCTCTCTCCCTCTCTCTCTCTCTAATTTGCTCCTTCATATTTCTCTCCTCTTCACCTCTCTCCCCCTCACTCTCTCCTTTCTCTTTCTCTTCAATTTTTGCTCCCATATCAAAAATTATCCTCATCTCTTGCCTCCTATATTTTCATTTCCCCTCTGCCCTCCTTTCCTTCTTTCTTCACTCTTTCCTTCATTTTCTCACTTTTTATTTTCTCATTTTCTCCTTTTTGCTTTTACGATTCATCTTATATTTTTTTACCTGCCAATTTTTCACCTGTGCTCTTCTCACAATAGATTTTTTTCTTCTTACCTGTTACAGTCTTCCTTCATTTTTTTTTTTTAATTCCCTTTCTGCTTTTGGCTTTTCAAAATTCATCTCATATTTTATTTATGCTCTTCGTATTCCCCTCTTCCTTTTTCACTTCTCTTTCCTTTTTCCTCTTCCCTTCTTTTCTTTTTTCTCTTTCCTTCTTTTCCTTTTTCATCTTCCCTTTCTGTTTTGCTTCTTCCCATCATTCCATTTTCCTTTCCCCTTCTTTCCTTTTCTTCTCTTTCCTTCTTTTCTTTTTTCCTCTTCTCTATTTCAATCTTCCTCCTATTTTTTTTGTCCTCATTTCTTGTCCAGTTTTTTTTCTCATTGTCTTTAGTCAGGTGTTTTTTTATACCCACCTTTGCCTCCTTTTCTTCTGCACTTTCTTATCGTCTTTCCTTCCGATTTATCTTCAGTTTCTTCACCTTCTTGTCTGAGTTTTTCCTCACTTGCCTCAAATTCATCTCGTTTCTTCTTTTACGTCATTTTAGTCTCCAATTCATTTTTATCTTTCCTTTTTGCACACCCTCGTTCGTTTTCCTCCTCACACTTTCTTTATTTCTTCTCAGTCTTCCTCTCCTCCGTCTTACCTTCATTTTCCTGTCACACTTTCTTTATTTTCTTCCTCTTCTCCAGTCCTTCCTTCGTTTTCCTGTCACACTTTATTTTCTTTACTTTTCTCCAGTCCCTCCTTTATTTTCCTGTCACACTTCCTTTATTTTCTCTCCCTTCTCCAGTCCTTCCTTTATTTTCCTGTCATATTTTCTTTATTTTCTCTCTTCTCTCTAGACCTTCCTTTACTTTCCTGTCACACTTTCCTTTTTCTCCTTTGTCAGTGCCTTCCCTCGTTTTCCTGCCACATTTTCTTTATTTTCTCTCCTTCCTCCTTTCTTTCCTTGGTTTTCCTGTCTTTCTTTATTTCCCCTCGCTTTTCCTCTTCACAGTCCTTCCTACGTTTTTCTGTCATTTTTTTCCTTTATTTTTTCTCATTTCTCCAGTCCTTCCTTTATTTTCCTCTGTCACACTTTACTTTCTCTCATTTTCTTTACCTTCTTCCCCTCCTGCCCCATATTCTTCCCATTCTTCCTTTTCCCTCTTTCGTCTCCCTTTTCCTTCTCTCCCCTTTCCTCTTTCCATATCTCCTCACTCCTTGTCCTTGCTTCATCTTCCACTGTCTCATTTTTTATTCTTTTTTTAACTCCACTCTCTTTTATTCAGTTTCAGTTTCCCTCTTTTCTTCAGTTAAATTAAATCTCCCTTTATTTATTCATTATTTTGCCTCTTTTTTCCTGTCCAATTTCTTTCCCTCTTCTCTTAATTCTCTGTCACATTATTTTATTTCTTTCCATTTCTGTAGCCTCTTTATTCACCACTTTTTTCTTTTCTTCCTTCTGCTCCCTTTTTTTTCATGTTTATCTTCCCCCCCCCTCCTCTCTCTCTCTCTCTCTCTCTCTCTCTCTCTCTCTCTCTCTCTCTCTCTCTAAGTGGGTCCCGGGAGTCGATACCTATACATTACGGCCAATCTTTCTTCAGGGTCTCGGAAAAGGGCTACGAAAAATTTGCCCGACCTTGGAATTACGCAAATTTTGTTTATATTCAAGACTGTGGACGGAGGGAGAGAAATCTTTTGGTCTGTATTTTTATTATTATTATTATTATTATTATTATTATTATTATTATTATTATTTTTGGTTCTGACAGTATGATGGAGACCTACTTTATTTGCTGAGTTTATTTCTTTGTTTGTGTTTTTCTTTACTTTCTTTTTTCTTCTCTTTCTTTCTTTAATTTCTTTTTTCTTTTCTTTCTCTTTTTAATTTCTTTTTCTGTTGTTTTTTTTCTTTCCATTTCTTTCTTTTCAAATTGTTTTTTTCTCTACTTTCTTTTTTCTTTTCTTTCTTTGATTTTGTCTTCTTTCCTTTTTTTCCTTTTTCATTTCTTTTCTTTCATTCTTTCTTTCTTCTTTTCATTTCTTTTTCTGTCCTTCTCCATTTGCTTCTTTCTTTTCTTTCTTTTTCTCTGTCCTCCTTTTTTCATACCTTTCAGTTTGATGCCATTCTTTTATTTCATCCCCAACTCGCTTGAAACTTGGTAGAATTATTCCTTGGCCAAATACCTCTGGACGCCCTTTTCGGTATTTATTTATTTAGTTATTTTTTGGGGAGGGGGGGGGATATTCATGCCGGCATCCAGAACTTACTGTAATTCATATAATAAGGTTTTTAATAAAGGGTGAACGAAGCAAAGTAGGTGTAAACAGATGAAGCACCTTTTCGTTGGAACTGTATTGGGAATGGTGGTCACATGAAGAGTATGCATGACGCCCCCTCCTCTTTCTTTCGTCATGCAACACCCAACAAATTCCTTCCTAAATCATGCACAAAAATCGTCCATAGTAGGCAGGGAGAGCAAAGAGATATAGTCCATTTAATTGGACTATATTGAGTAAGATAGTCAAATGAAGAGAGTGCATGACGCCCCCTCCTCTTTCCCTCGTCATGCAGCTCACACCCACAACCACCACCTCAAACCCACCAGCTTCATTTCATATTCCATGCATTAAAATCTATCATCGCTGCTTTCTATGCATGGTCTGGCGCGCTGGGCTTGTCCACCATCGAAAAATGTATACGAAAAAGGGTTATCAATAGTAGGATGGATACTAGTTGTGCATTTGTGTGTGAGGGGGTGATGTGTGGGTGTTTGTGTGTGTAGGGGTGAGCTGTGGATGTTTTGTGTGTGGGGTGAGCTGTGGATGTTTTTGTGTGTGGGGTGAGGTAGGAGTATTGTATATGGGGGTGGTGTGTGTGTGTGTGTGTGTGTGTGTGTGTGTGTGTGTGTGTGTGTGTGTGTGTGTGTGTGTGTGTGTAATTGAAACACGGACTAGCAACGTAACCCACTGGTATTATGCTCTGTGATCGGTGTGTGTGTGTGTGTGTGTGTGTGTGTGTGTGTGTGTGTGTGTGTAATTAAAACACGGACTAACAACCTAACCCACTCGTGTTATGCTCTGTGATCCGTGTGTGTGTGTGTGTGTGTGTGTGTGTGTACCGTATATACTTCATGGTGCGGCTCCGGAAGCCCCGTTTTTCCTGACAGGTTTTTAAGAGCCCTTTTTTCACTACTGAGCGCCGACTACACTCCTGTTTTAGCGGTTGTAGAGGCATGGTATGGTGTAGTGTGGTGAGGTATTGTGTGGTGTGATGTGGTGTGGTGAGGTGTGGTGTGGTGTGTTCCAATGGAGAGGTGGTGTAGAGTGATGGTGTGTGATGGTCTGAGGTTGTAATTTGGCTTAGAGGAGAGACATCGTATAGTGAGTACGATAAGAACGCGGAGAGACATCGTATAGTGAGTACGATAAGAACGCGGAGAGACATCGTATAGTGAGTAGAATATGAACGGGAAGACATTATATAGTGAGTAGGATATGAATGAGGAGAGACATCGTGTAGTGAGTACGATAATAACGGGGACAGATCGTATAGCGAGTAGGATATGAACGAGGGGGAAACATTGTACAGTGAGTATGATAAGAACGGGGACAGATCGTATAGCGAGTAGGATATGAACGAGGGGAAAACATTGTACAGTGAGTACGATAAGAACGGGGACAGATCGTATAGCGAGTAGGATATGAGGGGGAAACATTGTACAGTGAGTAGGTTAAGAACGAGGAGACATCGTATAGTAAGATAAGAACAGTTTTTTTTTGTTTTATCTTTATCCTGTCCAAGATGCATGCTAAACTAGATAGACAGTCTTTAAAAGTAACTGGGTGACATTTCCCCCAAATTTACCTCTCGTGTGTAAGTACGGATAATGTATTTGTGTCATGGCAAAGGGACAAATCGCAGAACTAACAGGCTAGAGGAACCGTTCGAAGCAAACTCTCATCTTAGCATACCAGGATTCGAAGTACAACAAAACTCTCTCTCTCTCTCTCTCTCTCTCTCTCTCTCTCTCTCTCTCTCTCTCTCTCTCAGTGTCATGTCACCACTGAATAGCCGAGCCTAAAAATATTCCCATTTTATTTTATTTTCGAGCTACGTTTTCTTTACTTCCCATTTTTCATGACGACAATAATGGAAGACTAATTTATTCCAAGTGATATTTTTTCCTTAACAGAGAGACCCATATTTTTTCTTGAGCCACAGTCATACCATTTATTTATTCATATATATTTTTGTTTTTCGTTATATCTACAGTGTTTTGCTCTCTAGTTTAAATCGGCCTAATTGTTTTCTCTCTCTGGTTTCTAGTTTCCACACAGCTCCTCGTTTTCTGGCATTTGTTTTTATTATTATTATTATTATTACTATTATTATCATTATTATTATTATTAGTTGTTGTTGTTGTTGTAGTAGTCGAAGTAGTAGTAGTAGTAGTTGTAGTAGTAGTAGTAGAGAGAGAGAGAGGTAAGTTTCAAGTTTCTGTCTAATCTGTGTTGAGGGAAGAAAGACCGTGTTAGGATCCAAATAGAAATCTTTGCTAGAAATACATTGACATAGGAGTGGTTGAAGGAAAGTGTGTGTGTGTGTGTGTGTGTGTGTGTGTGTGTGTGTGTGTGTGTCTTTGTTGTAGTGGGAGATCTGTATGTGTGTGTGTGTGTGTGTGTGTGTGTGTGTGTGTGTGTGTGTGTGTGTGTGTGTGTGTGCGCGCGCGTGCGTGCGTGCGTGCGTGAGTCTGCGTCTGCGTCTGCGTAACCTGTCGGGCTGTAGGTAAGGAATGGCTTAGAATCTAAATTGAAATCTTGGACGAAGACGCGTTGACACATAGGTTCCGTAGGAGGAGTGGGTGTGGAGATGTAAACAGGACCCTTAGAATTATGTAGACGCTATGATAACAAGAGATGCATATTAATCCTGCTTGACGTCTATCTAGGTATATTCCTGCCACCAGACGATTTTATTCAGCTGAGGAAATATAAATATGTAGAAATCTTAGACGGGAAAGATTTGACGTAGTAGTGATGGAAGGAGTGTCTTATATCCAGCCAGAAATCATAGACAGGATGTATTTTGAGGTAACAGTGGCGGAAAAAGGAGTGTGTCAAATCGAACGAGAAAGTTTAGACAGGATGCATTTTGACGCAACAGTAACGAAAAGAAGGAAATATATCTTCGAAACATTTTGGCGGATCAGTGGCGAAAGGAGTGCGTTGAATCCGAGCAAATATCACACACACACACACACACACACACACACACACACACACACACACACACACACACACACACACACACACACACCGCCTTGTAATCAGGTGAAGTGGCCGGACGTAAGGGCTTTGTTGAGATGCTGGGTCTTGCGTTTAAGATGGCGTGCGGTCTGACGCGTCCCCTCCCGACTTCTTGTACTTATTTTTTTACCCAGGATATTTAAGGGTGTGGACGCGTGGCCCTAGGAGGCTCCGTAAAACCTCTTCTTTAGCGATTTGTTTTATAGGGTAATAGATTAAGTCGTCGGTAGAAAGTGTGTCGGGGGGCGGGGGATGTATTGTGTGGGTGTGTAGGGGGTGTATTGTGTGGGTGTGTGTGGGGGGGGTGTATTGTGTTCGCGTGTGTATGTGTGTGTGTATGCAAACTCAGGTTCACGAGGCTGGTAATGGGATCTCTCTCTCTCTCTCTCTCTCTCTCTCTCTCCACTCTTTCTCCTCTCTGTCTCCTCTTTATCTCCTACTTCCTCTCAGTCTCCTTTCTATCTCTTCTTTATCTCCCATCCTGCCTCCATAATCCAATAACACCTCTTGACTCCCTTCAGCCTGGTGTTCCAAGAGACGAGTTGGTAAATAAGGAGAAGAGGAAGGAAAGTACTCTCTGATCCAATATTTGTTTAACCTTCCTCCTCCTCCTCCTCTTCCTCCTCCTCCTCCTCATTTTGTCCCCAGTCCACCCCCACTCCCCCATTCACTCCTTTCTCCTCCTACCGCTTCTGTTTTTCCTTCTCCTCCTCCTCCTCCTCCTCCTCCATAAACATCAGCTGTTGCGTTTACCCTCTGACTCCTCTCTCCATTTGCCTCGCTTCTTCTTGAGTGAGTCTAAAGTGAAGGAGCTACTCTGTTGATATAAAAGAGAGAGAGAGAGAGAGAGAGTGAGAGAGAGAGTAGTTGAATGATTTAAGTGGCACTGAAGATTATAGTAAGAAGTTATCAGCAAAATAAATCGCACAGGAAGAGGTGTTAAGGAACTTCGTTGACCGAGAATAAGGGCCTGAGAGTCAATGCATCGACCGTCAACCCTTTCACGGTGGGAATAACTCTTGTTGCGTATTCCAGGTGACGGCAGGTGATTTTATTCAGGTGAGCGTGAGTCATGGGCAGGCAGGTAGATATAAATAGATAGACAGATAGGTAGATATTCTGACCGATAGATAGATACACAGGTAGATAGATAGGTAATATGTAGATAGATAGACAGACAGATAGATAAGTTGATAGATATAGGTAGATGGATATATATATAGATGGATAGACAGGTAGGTAGGTACATAGGTAGATAGATAGATATAGAAATAGACAAACAGACAGACAGATAGGTAGATAGAGAGATATAGATAGACAGACAGACAGGCAAACAGATAAATACATAGATAGATAAAGATAGATAGCAAGATGGGGCTATGAAAGTGGGTGGAGAGTTAATAGAACTAGAAATGCATGTAGTATCTTTATGCCAGGCTGACAGTGATCCCTAAACCTCGCTTAATCTCAGGTGTTGTGAGGTTGGAGGGTTGATTTTGACTGGTAACCAAGGAGATGCGTTCCTGCCTTCGTCACCTGGTGTTAAAGGGGCGATAGTGGTTCAGCTCCCCCGTGAGAGAATAAATCGACTCAGCGGAAAAGAGACGAGGGGGACAACGAGGACCTTGGTTATCGATCCGCCAGAAGAGGACCCTTGTGGGGGGGATGGGGGATGGGGGAAGGGGGGGAGGAGGGGAGAGGAGGGAGGGGAGCGGCATGAATGTAGGTCGATGGAGGATGGGTTGGTATGGACGTGGAGAGAGGGGGTTGTGACTAGGAAATAGGGTAGGTAGGGTGTACGAGGGGGAAGGGGGAGGGGGAAGATTGGGGTGGTGGTGGGGGTGGGGGGAGCGGAATAAATGTAGGTCGGTGGAGGATGGTTTGGTATGGACGTGAAGAGAGATGGGGGGGTTGGGACTAAGAGGGTGGGTAGGGTGTACGAGGGGGAGGGTGGTAAATTTACGGGAAGGGGGAGGGGGAGGGGATGGAAAGGTGGGGGTGGTGGTGGGGGGGAGCGGAATAAATTTAGGACCATAGAGGATATGTTGGTATGGACGTGGAGAAGGGGAGAGGGGAGAGGGAGGTTGGTTAGGGGAAGGAGAGGGTTGGGGAAGTGGAGAGGGAGGGGGGACGGCGTAAAGGAAAGGGTGAAGAGTGTGTGGGAAACGGAATGAATATATATCGATGGAAGGCTGGTTGGTATGGATGTGGAGGGGGGGAAAGGGGAAAAGTGACTAGGAGCTTGGTTAGGGGGAGGGGAGGGAAGCTGGGGAGTAAGTAGGCTAAGAGGGAGGGGAAAGGGGTGAGGGGAGGGGGAAACGGAATGAATGAAGGTTGATTGTGAATGGGTTGGTAAGGACGTAGAGGAGAGGGTAGAAGGAGGAGGAGGAGGAGGAGGTTAGGGAGGTGGAGGGAGTAAGGGGAAAGGGAGGGGGTATGTAGTGGAGAAACATGAAGGAGGAGGCTGGAGGATGAAGGTAGTCGAGAAGTGTGGTAGTGATGAGGACAAGACAAGGAACTCAGAAATGGATGGAAGGAGAGGCATGGAAGTGAAAAGGGAATAGGAAATTGATAGAAAGAGAGGGATGTGGGTAGTAGAGGAATGGTCAACCCCTTCCGTACGAGAGGTCTTCATTTAAGCTGAGAAAAATCGTCTGGAGGAACAGGAATAGAGGATAGGAAAAAAATGTTATAGTACTAAAGAGGTTGTTTAAGATGGGTGTCCGATGTAAAGGTAGTGAACTAACAGAGGTGTGTGATTTTTAGTAGAGAAAGGGGTGGGGTTATTGAAGATGACATCATGGTGGAGAGAGAGAGAGAGAGAGATGATATGCAGACAAACAGATGGCAAAGAGATGTGAGTTTTGTGAGTAATGGAAATAATTACCTTTTATGTAGTAAAAATCAAGCTAAACCCAGTGAAAGTCCAGTGAAAGTTACTCGTTATAACCTTGCTTAGAAATTCTGGTGTAAAATCAGTCGTTAATTTGCCCCGAAACACTAACAGAACCATCTACGAAAACCATGCGAGACGTGCGCAAAGTGTGAATAAGTTGCCACTAACGAGATGTCAGTAGCCGATAACGAGGTGAAGCAAGGCGGCCTGCTGTACCTCCAGGACTTTGCCGAGTTAGGGGCAAGTTTGGCGAAGTTGGCGTGGGACTGCTGCCGCCTCCTACGCTCGAAGCCTGATCGGGGGTCTCGGGAATGTGGTAGTGAAACGCGGGGGTCTCGGGAATGTGGTAGTGAAACGTGGCAAGGCGGGACCGTAGAGTTTAATTACGGAGTTGTGTGGCGTGGATGAGGAATTAGTAGAAGGGGAAGTTTGGCGGGTATTCGGGTATTGCGGGTCAGTAGTTTGCTCAGAACTCTGTTGCAAGGCTGCCTTCATACTTAATTGTCTTAGATGCCTCATTAGATAACGCGAGTATCTCGATGACTCTAATTAAAAGTAGCCATTATAGATCGTAGAGCCTAATTATGCTGCAGTCATAAACAGATAGTGCATAATGGTGTGATAACTTGCTTCTCTGGCTATCTGCAGACATATAAATTATGAGATACCACTTGATTATGTGTCTGTTTTGGTGTACTTCAGGGAATACCTGTTATTCAGCTGTATTAGTTAACATTACTAGGTGATTATTTTACGATTCCTTATATTTACACACACAAACACCCCCCCCCTCACACACACACACACTAATATATATATATATATATATATATATATATATATATATATATATATATATATATATATATATATATATATATATATATATATATATATATATATATATATATATATATATATATATATATATATATATAGATATAGATATATATTATAGAGAGTGTGTGTGTTTGCTTTCTTTGTGTGCGTGTGCGCTTCGTTGTATACGTCACATTTATGCATAAATAAATCGGAAATTTAAAAAAAATGG
>NC_136991.1:49234342-49241842 GCF_032717465.1 Coenobita brevimanus | reverse complement strand
CGGGACCGGAACTATTCTCACGGTCCCAGTAAGAATAATTCCGGGCTTCATTAGAAAGAACGTTTTTTTTGTCCGATTTGGATTAAACGTTAGGAGAAACAGTATGAGGTGGTTTGGCCATGTAGAGAGGATGGAGAGTGAGAGACTGACGAGGAGAGTGTATGTGTGTTTGAGGTGGAGGGGGAGAGAGGGAGGGAAAGGCCAAGGATCCGATGGAGGGATGGAGTGGAGAGGTATATGAGAGAGGGGTGTGTGTGAACTGGGAGCAGGGCAGTGAAATGGCGGGGGACAGGGTGACGTGGAGGCGATTTGTTTGTGGCCACCCCGTTTAAGGGATTAAGGCGTCTGGCAATAAATAGCTAGATAGATTAAACTTGGTGTACATGTTAAGCGGTAGCCCCTGACGAGACCTACGTATTCTTTGAGCGGTATTTTTAAGTTCAATTTTAAGTTCAAGATCACAGTGCATGATGAACTTTAAGCTATTTTTGCAACCTTGACGTTTGTCCTGTTGTCCTTGAACCTAGTAAAATTGACCTTTATCTCTCCGTCAACCTTTCCACCAAGTTTGGTTAGAATCGGAGAAAATTATTATTATTATTGTTATTATTATTATTATTATTATTATTATTTATTATTATTATTATTATTACTGTATTCTTTTTCTTCTTCTTCTTCTTCTTCTTCTTATTATTATTATTATTATTATTTATTATTATTATTATTATTATTATTATTATTATTATTATTACTACTACTACTACTACTACTACTACTACTACTACTACTACTACTACTACTACCACCACCACCATTATTATTTCTATTATTATTATTATTATTATTATTATTTTATTTATTTATTTATTTATTTTGCATGAAGGGCAAATTGTTACTGCACACTCAGCGGGGAATCCAAGTCTACAAGGGAAGGGCAAGTAGAGAGTAACTTTGGCTGAAATAAAAGACAAGTTTCGAGAAAGGTGGAGAGGGAGTTACAGGTAAAGAAAAAGAGAGAGAGAAGAGAGAGGAAGGAAAGATTAAGGAGACAGAGACGCAGGGAGAGAAGAGAGTGAGGAGGAGGAAGAGGAAGAGGAGAAGAAGAAGAAAGAGAGTGAGGGGGTGAAGGGACTGTTTAGATGAAAGTGAAGGAAGAAGTGAAGGTGTTTTTGATTTAGAGAAAGGCAGATAAAAGGAGGATGAGGAGAGAGGAAGACATGGAGGAGGAGGGTAAGATAGATGTTGCAGAATTAGAGGTTGGTAGAGATGAAGGGAAGGAGGGGGGGAGAGAGAGACAAAAAAAATAAAAGTACAAGACGGAGGAAACGCAGAAGGGCAGGCAGAAAGGAGGGGGAGGAGGACGAGGAGAATGAGAAAGAGAAGATGGGAGAGACGACAGAGGGAAGATAAGTTAGGAAAGATGTAGACCATACTAACTCTGTTCCCACTAACAAACAGAGAAAGAGAGAGAGAGAGAGAGAGAGAGAGAGAGAGAGAGAGAGAGAGAGAGAGGAGAAAATAGCTGTAGATCATTAAGGAGACGGAAGAGTAAGAGGTAAACACATTTGAAAGGAGAGAGGGAAGGGGTGAAGGAGGGTGAGAGCGAGGACAACAAAAACAAGAGGGGAAATAGAGAGAAAAAAGGAGAGAATGGCCTGGGGTCATTAAAGAGAAGGAAGAGGAAGTTAGAAGGGAGGAGGAGAAGGAGGCGGAGGAGGAACGAGATATTGATGATAAAGATGAAGTAAGAGACAAACATAGAAGCAGGAAGAGAAGAAGAGGAAGAAGAAGAAGAGGAGGAGGAGGAGGAGGAGGAGGACATGAAATAAGACCCAAAGTTGGAGAGGAAAGTAAATGCGAAGAGAAAAGAGAAACAAAGACCTGAAAATCAAAGAAGTTAGGACAGGAAGTAAACATGTAAGAAAAAGAGGTGAAAGAGGAAGCGGAGGAGGAAGAAAGAGGAGGAGGAGGAGGAGGAGGGGGAGAGAGTAAACAGAGAGGAGAAAGAAAAAGAGAGAAAAAAAAAAGGAGAGAAGGATGATGATGATGATGATGATGAGGAGGAGGAGGAGGAGGAAAAGAAGGAAGAAGAGGAAATGGAGGAGAAAAAGGAGGGGAGGAGGAAGAAAATGGAGAGGGAGGAGGGAGAAGATGGATAGAGAGGAGGAGATGTGGAGAAATAAATAGCCACAGGAAAAAGACGAGGAAGGGAAATGATGGTGCTGTGTTGGCTGGAGAGAGAGAGAGAGAGAGAGAGGGGGGGGGACAAGGTAATGGTGATGTTTTCGTGGATGGAGAGAGAGAGAGAAAGATGGAGATTGCAAGATGGAAGAACAGGAGTAAGAGGAAAGGAAGAGAGAGAGAGAGAGAGACGGAAAGATAGGAGTAAGAGGGAAAGAAAGAAGAAAATTGAAGGAAAAAGAGGAAGAATAAGGAAGATGAAAGAAAGGTGGATTGAGAGAGGATAAACAGAGAGAGGATGGAGGGAAGATAGGAGGAAGGTGGATAGAAATAAAAGCAAGAAGATAGGGGAAAAAAGAAGGAAGCAAGGTTAATGAGAGAGAGATAAGAGATAAGAAAGAGAAATTATAGTGATATTATGCTGGCCGGGAAAGAGATAGAGGGAGATAGGATTATGAAGAGAGAGAGAGAGAGAGAGAGAGAGAGAGAGAGAACAAGAGGAGAGTATATGTATTAGAATAAAAATGAATAGGAAGAAGACGAAGGGAAAGGGATGGGATATAAAAGAAGGCTAAAGATGAAATGATGATAGAAAGAGAGTATGAAGAGGGAAAGGAGGAAGGAAGAAGAGAGGAAGACAGCAGGGAGGAAGGAAAGAAGGAAGGAAGAAGAGGGGAAGACAGAAAGGAAGAAGGAAGGCAGGAAGGAAGAAGAGGGGAAGACAGAAAAGAGGAAGGAAGGCAGGAAGGAAGAAGAGGGGAAGACAGAAAGGAGGAAGGAAGGCAGGAAGGAAGAAGAGGGGAAGATGGAAGGAGAAAAAAGCATAGAGAACGACGATGGAAAGTTGGAGGAAGCTGGATAGAAGGAAGGAGGAGGAAGGAATGATGGAGAGAGAAAAGAGCTTAAAGAACAACGATAGATAGTAAGGAGAAAGATAGATAGAAGGAAGGAAGGAGAGGGGAAGATGGAAGGAATGAAGGACTAAGAGCAAGGAGAGACATAAGACCTCCTTGGTGAAAATGGAGTATGATCTTAAGGGGAATCTACGCTAAAGAGGAATGAATACCAGGCTTTGTGTGTGTGTGTGTGTGTGTGTGTGTGTGTGTCTATCAGAAGCGTAGGGGCCCTGGGCTAGTCATCCTCATCCTACATTGAAGACGAGTGACCAGTCTTTCTTGCATGAGTGGCAATGATTATGAAATAAACCCAGTTAACCCCAACCAGTCCTCCATGTTAACTACTGTAGCTCACATCTCTTTGGTGCGCCGTAACCCACTAGACCACAAGGCGTCCATTTATTTCGGCAGTAAATTAAGCACAGAAATGTATTTTTGGCGCAAACTATTGATTTTTTCGTTTTGTTTTTTTTTTTTAATGTAGCTTGGATCGTTCAGATATGCCGTGAAAAGGAAATTGGCTAGTGGATGGTTCTTTCTCTCTCTCTCGCTCTCTCTCTCTCTCTCTCTCTCTCTCTCTCTCTCTCTCTCTTTCTCTCTATAAGGGGAATGACTGCCAGTAATCTCTTGAAAAAAAAAAAACATTCTCTCTCTCTCTCTCTCTCTCTCTCTCTGCTATAAAATTCAGTGACAATAATACAGCAGCATTTTTTCATTTTGATATTTTTTCACATCAGCAACATTTTACTGTCACGTGGATGAAATGCAAGAATGGGTTTTGGAAAATAAAAATTGTTTGTCTTTAAAGGTTGTTGGTACTGGATGGCATGGGAGAGAGAGAGAGAGAGAGAACTTGAGGGATTAGAAGGAGAAAAGATATAGATAGATTATGGCAATAGTAGAGAAGGTATGTAAAGAATGCGAGAGAGAGGGAGAGAGAGAGAGTCATAAAAGAGCTGGTGATGACGGCGAGGCGGCCACTCATTTCCATACAGAGTGGAAGGGTTATGTTACTTCACACCTTCTGATTCTCCCTCTCTCACGAACGCATAATGTAACGCCTTCCTCTCCACTCCAGGTAGGTGGAAGAGGAGTGGAGGTGGTGGTTGGGTGAAGCGTGAGTGGAGCGGCATGAGGGTGGCCTTAGGAGTGTGGGTTGAGGATGTCAAGGAGTGGAATGTGGTGTTGCGAGAGAGTGGTGTGAGAAAGTGGTGTAGATGGGTTGTTGGAAGTGGTGTAGGTAGGTGGAAGTGGAGCGGAGGTGTTGGTTTGTGTGAAGTGTGAGTGGAGGAGTGTGAGGGAGGACGTAGGAGGAGAGTGGGTTGAGGGTGTGAAGGAGTGGAATGAGGTAGTGTGAGGAATGGAATGAGGGAGTGGTGTTGGGTGGTGTGAGGGAGGGCTTGGGAGTGGTGTAGGTAGGTGTGAGGTTTGGTGTACATAGCAGTGACGTGAGTGGTGTGAGAGTAGTGTGTTTGTGTGTGTGTGTGTGTGTGTGTGTGTGTGTGTGTGTGTGTGTGCGCGTGTACGAAGAATAAGAGTTGATCTATAGGCCAAGCTTTAGGTAGTGTGAAGATGAGGGTAGAATCTGACTGAAGAAAAATATGTCCTTAGGGTCACGATGGATTTTTTTCTCCATGGGTGATTTCTCCCCACGGATGCTGTATTAAATGCCAAAAATCGTGCGTCATTGTCTTTGTAATTGTTTGCACTTTAGCCTAACCACAAAAAAAAGAACAAATAAATAAAAATAAGTATATAAATGAAAAAGAGTCTCAGGCTACGTTCATTTATTTATTTATTTATTTATTTGTTAATGCATCCCCCTCTTGCAGGTAAAAATTTTGCTACCTACTTTTTTTTTTAACTAAGCAGGTAACTTAGACTTTTCCTCACAGTATTTTCGTTTTTTTATTTGCTCAACAGGGTTCAAGAATATAGCTAAACATTAAAAGTCTAGCACTACTCTTCAGCTGACTCGGAAGCTTCTTGTTTATCTTTAATCACCCGGTAAAAGTAGAGGGTTTATGATTTTTTTATTCTGTGAAAGTCATATCCAGCTACGAGGCATGGAAACACGACGCGAAAAAAAGGATAGGGTTTAGCCTTGATTAAGTTTGTGAAAGTAATGCTCAGCCAAGATGCATTTAAAGACGACGCAAGTTTCCTGAAGATTTGTCTCCTGAAAATCCCATAAAAGGTTCATGACGCGAGGCCATTTCCGTCATGTATTGGATGGTTTGGAGAGAGAGAGAGAGAGAGAGAGAGAGAGAGAGAGAGAGAGAGACCTTCGCGGCGTGGCTCACATTTGCCGGAAAAAGGAATATGACATGAATTCCGTCAACATACAAGAGGGGCTTAAGTATCCCCTCTCAACCTGACTGCTGGAACAAAGGCCTATAAAACTTGCACGAGTACTAAACTGGGACTCTTGGTGAATATTGACTACTTCGTTTTTACCTTTGTATTTTTTGTATTATAAGGAAGAAGGAACCAAAGGCCAGAATGCCGCAAGATTGTTCCCTTCAAGAAAAAAAAAAAAAATAGAGGAGAGTGTACTTCAAGATCTGATCCCTCAAAAAAATAAAATAAAATAAGATAACTGAAAGCCAAATTCATGATTCGTTCATTTCGAGATGCCTGGACACGTTGCATTTAAAAGGCTGGAGGTCGTAGGCAGTAGGAATACAGACAGAGGAAGACAGCCCCGGAGCTGAGATATTGCATACATAAAGGACTTAAGTAACGATGAACTTGCATTAGAACGCTGAACAGAAAAGGGATGAGAGTTTGTTGCCAGACGGGTACCACAGAGTCTCCTTTACAACAGAGACGATTGCCAAGTAAAGAGATTTGTATATAATTCAGTTTTTTAGGGTTCTAAGTATGCACCTGTTCTTAAATAAAGGTGGCCCTGAAATTAAACCTCTCAAAATATTAACTAGTGATAGTGGTGGTTGTGGTAATGATAGTATGGTGTTGATGGTGTTTGTGTAGTAATAGGTATGTAAGTTGTACAGTGATAAGTGATGGTGATAGTGGTGATGATGGTGTTTGTGTAGTAATAGGTATGTAAGTTGTAGAGTGATAAGTGATGTTGATAGTGGTGATAATTGGTGATTGTGGTAGTGATAGGTATGTTAGTTGTAATGGTAAGTGATGATGATAGTGGTGATATTTGGTGACTGTGGTAGTGATAGGTATGTAAGTTGTAAAGTGATAAGTGATGGTGATAGTGGTGATAACTGGTGATTGTGGTAGTGATCGGTATGTTATTATAGACTGATGATGATGATGATGATGATGATGATGATGATGATGTTGATGATAGAAGTTTGTCAAAAATTGCAAGCCTGTTATTTTTACCTGGCAACGTTAGATCAGAACGTAAACCCGGTGGACTTCAGGCTGAAATTGCCCTTCTCCTGGAGTCCACCATCCTCCTTTCGGGGGATAGGGAGGGAGCTGGGGGACGTATGTATAGCCGGGCAGCTCCACCACCTCGCTGTATCGGTGCCACCACGAGAAGGCGCCCCTCTCTCCAGCGCTAGTGTAGAGTTAAAGCGAGAGGTGAAGGAGAGACCAGCTTGAGTGGGGCGAGAGAGAGCGAATCAGTATGCGAGGGGACGAGAGCGGTGGAAATGGTGAAAGCGAGACCAGAAATGGAGCCAATACCTGAACGAAAACAGGAGAGAGAGAAAAAAAGACCGGATGTGGAGGGAATGTAAGAGGGGGAGGGAAGGAGGTAGGGAGACAGAGGGAGGGAAGGAGGGTGGAAGGGAGGGAAGAAATCAAGGAGGAGGAGGTGAAAGAGATCTGGGAAAGAGAGAGAGAGAGAGAGAGAGAGAGAGAGGGGGGGTATCTCACATTTCATCCCTTCCTTCTACTATCTCCCTCTTCCCTCTCCCTCCCCCTCCCCTCTTTCCTTTTGGGATGACTGACGTGATAATTGCTTCATATATCACTCCTCCCCCCCTCCCTCTCTCTCTCTCTCTCTCTCTCTCTCTCTCTCTCTCTCTCTCTCTCTCTCTCTCCCAGATCTTTTTCACCTCATCCTTCTTCGCCATTCGTTATCATTATCACCACTATCTGATAAACGCCTGAACTTTCTCTCTTCCCTGTTATCATATCGTGTGATTGGAACACTGATTGACGCCTGTTTTATCTGACAATTTTTTTTATTATTATTTTCATTGTTTTATTTTATTTTTTTCCGTTTGCCTGGTCATCACTCTCTCATGCCTGGTTTGTTTTGTTAAGGTTCGTCTGTGTGTGTGTGTGTGTGTGTGTGTGTGTGTGTGTGAGTTTCGTGTCTTCCTCTCTTTATGTATGTATGTATGAATGAGTTTACGTATATATATGCATGTATGTATGTATAACTACGTAGGTAGGTGCGTACCCTAATTACCTTTATTGATAGCACCTG
>NC_136991.1:49214342-49224342 GCF_032717465.1 Coenobita brevimanus | reverse complement strand
TCTCCACTCTTCTTTCTCTCCACCACCCCCACCTCATCCACCTTAGACCTTTTTATTAATCCTATCAAGCCCTTCGATCCACGCCAGTCATCCTCTGATCCTTTCATCCCTATCCTCTTTGCTTACCTTCTTAACCTATTCTCTCTCTCTCTCTACCATTCTTCTCTGGCCCTACCATGAATCACACGCCATTTCCCTTATTACCATACAGTGTCGCCCCCATTTATTATCCTTACCTCATAATTCTTTTTTTATTTTTAAGTTTTTTTTTTTTAAGATCCTGACTCCTTTGACATAATATTTCTGCCTTTATAATATACTTTTTCTTTTTTTACTGTCATTTTTTTTAATATTATTTTTTTTAGGTCCTGTTTTTATTGACATTTTTTTCGGTTTTATATTTTTCTTTGCAGTCTTTGTTTTATTTATTTTTAGTTATTTTTTTCGATAATATTGCTTGGAAAATAAAATATGTACAGTTCCCTGCAAAAGTTCGGACCTTCCTGCTGACCTCCTGACCCATGACGTCATATAAATAGCTGTGGTGAGAGACTGACGAGGAGAGTGTATGTGAGTTTAGGTGGATGGGGGAAGAGGGAGGGGGAGGCCAAGGATGAGATGGAGGGATGGAGTGGAGAGGTTTATGAGAGAGGGGGGTGTGAGCTGGGAGCAGGGCAATGAAATGTCGAGGGACAGGGCGACATGGAGGCGATTTGTCTGTGGCCACCCCTTACGGGATTAAGGCGTCTGGCAATAGCTAGATAGAATTTCCCTTTAGTAACAGTTATCTCTCTGGTTAATTACATCTACATAATTGACCGTCTACTACTCATTTACCAAAAACTTACATAATTTTCTGAGCTAATGGGGGAAGGAAAGAGGCACAGGGTTTTTAGCTTTTTTATTTCTAGTAATTTATTCATTGTATTTCCTTATTTTATTCATTTATTCTATTATACTTTTATTTATTTTTATTGATTTTTATTGTACATGAGCAGTAAGGTTTATTTTCTCCTCTTATGATCTTCCAAGGCCTTGCAATTGCCTTTAGCTGTGTTTAGCTTTGAGGCGTCTTTGCTTTGCTTAGAGGAGACTGTTTAGCTTATGGGAGGCTTTATTTAGCGTAGGGGGGACTTATTTACTTAGAGGAGACTTTATTACTTAGAGGAGACTTTATGTACTTAAAGACTGTTTACTTAGAGGAGACTTTATTACTTAGAGACTGTTTACTTAGAGGAGACTTTATGTACTTAGAGACTGTTTACTTAGAGGAGACTTTATTACTTAGAGGAGACTTTATGCACTTAGAGACTGTTTACTTAGAGGAGACTTTATGTACTTAGAGACTGTTTACTTAGAGGAGACTTTATTTATTTAAAGGAGACATTATTTACTTAGGGCAGACTTTACTTACTTAGAGACTGTTTACTTAGAGGAGACATTATTTACATAGAGGAGGCTTTATTTACTTAGAGGAGACTTAACGTAGATTAAATGAGACACAGAGATAGATAGAAAGATAGACAGAGAGACAAATAGGTAGGTAGATAGACAGGCACGTAGACCGATAGAGAGAGACTCTCCTGCGAGTTTGAGAGAGAGAGAGAGAGAGAGAGAGCATGAATGGAAGAGAATATTGGATTGGTTTGTTTCCTTGTCTGAGTGGTAGCAGGATGGTAGGGGAGGGGAGGAGGGAGGGGAGGGAGTGAGGGAGAGGTGAAGGAGGAAGAGAGAGGGAAGAAGTCGGAGAGAGGGAAGGGAGGGAGTGGAGAGAGGGGAAGGAGGAAGGAAGTGGGAAGAAGTGGGAGAGAGGGGAGGGAGGAGAAGCAGGGGAGGGGATATGGAAAGGCAGGGGAAGAGAGAGAGAGAGAGAGAGAGAGAGTAAAACAACAGCTTCCACAATACATCGAGGTTTTTTTATTTCCCATTGATATACACGACACACTGAAAACATGGCCACTCCGTCTTTTTTTATCAATATTTTTTCTTTATTTACAATGTACAATAGAGAAAAAGAGCAGTGTTATATGGGCCATTGTTTTGGGTATTCAGGTGGTAGATTTTGTTTTTTTTTTCCATTTGTCCATCTGTTTATTGCCAGACGTCATAATCCCGAGAGGGGTGGCCACAAACAAATCGCCTCCATGTCGCCGTCCCCCCCACCCCCGCCATTTCACCTCCCTCCCCACAGCACACACACACACCCCTCTCTCATATAACTCTTTTCCTGTTTGTGAATGGTCTCCTATCCATTTATAACAGTAGCCCTTTTCGTTGCTATCCTTGTCTTAGTTTGGTCACTTGTAGGAGCTGCCTATCATGGGTCAATTAGCCTACTGTAGTTATCCTCTCTTCTTATGTTCTTTTGAAATTGGGTTGGAATAATGATGATGATGATGATGATGATAATGATGGTGGTGGTGGTGGTAGTAATGGCAGTAATGATGATGAGGATAATGCCAAAGTGTCACAAAGTATACTATTATTATTTGGTAATCTGGTAATCTAATTTTTGAAACACTATTTATATATCTACGTGTATGTCTGTCGTTCCTGGCTTGACTCGTGTGTCGTGCTCCTGGTAACTCTGCCGGGGTGAAAATTTATTCTGCCTTGTCTCTCTCACTCATACTTCAGTCCTGCCTCGCATTTGCTTGGTGTGTGTGTGTGTGTGTGTGTGTGTGTGTGTGTGTGTGTGTGTGTGTGTGTGTGTGTGTGTGTGGATAGAAAGATAGATAGATAAATAGTTTGGTTAAATATACATATACATTGAGATTAGAAATGGTGCCTAGTACAATAATTTCTTTTATTATTATTATTATTATTATTATTACCATTTGACGATTTTATTCAGCGTTGTAGAGAAACGTTCCTCCCAGAGTGAAGTGGCTTAATCTGCTGTGCGTGACCTGCTCCCCACCTGCTGCCTATCTCTGCCTAACCCCTGCCTCACCCCTCATCATTCCTGCCTCATCCCTTGCCTAGCCTAATCCCTACCACGCGCATCGGTACCCAAGAAATATTATAAGCATCTTCCTCCCCCCTCCCACGCATCCCTCCCCAGTAATCCCCTACGGTGTGTAATTACCTGCGGATCACCCCTCACGCTCATCCCCCCATCTCACGTTATCTCCCCTCCTCCCCTCTCTCGTCGCCCTCCCCCTCCCAACCTGCGTCTGTGGTCGATATATCGCGTAGGTGATGGATGGGAAGGGGTAGTGTGGGCTGGGTACGGTCTGCCTTTGTTTCTTTTTTTAATTTCCCTTTTCCTCCCCACCTGAATGAACCACGGGCAGGTGTAGAGTCCATCCCTCTCCCCTGTGGCGTGGTTTGATGTTTGTTTGTGTCATGTGATGTTTCCCTGTGTTCTGTTTTTCCCCTGGCGACCCTTTGATCAAGGTGGGGTGTGGATTATATTGTCTGATGGTACGAAGGAAGTAATGCTGTACAGATAATAGGCTTTGAAATAGGGAGATGATCCAAGGTAGAATATGCGAAGGAATCTACCTGTCTATCTGTCTGTCTATATCAGTCTAATCAATCGATCTACCTCTGTTTACCTGTCCATCTTTATCTGTCTAATCTATCTATATCTATATCTGTCCATGTCTGTCTGTCTGTATCTATATTTAACTGCCTGTCTATCTGTATCTCTGTCTGCCTATCTGTCTATCTATCTATCTATCTGTCCATCTATCTATCTATCTATCTATCTATCTTTCTATCTATCGATGTATCCCAGTCTACATATTCCTATCTTTGGAAGTGGTAGTGTCTGTGTCAGGTGTCCCACAAGGAGGCAGGCGTCCTCCTGGGCTCCTGTCTGAGAGGCTCCTTTGACAACCCCGTGTGGTATTAATCAGTCCTGCAGGAGGCCCCGTACTCTCCCTCAAGACGCTCACTGCTGTCTCAAGGGCTGCTTCAGGAGGCGGCGGGAGGTCTTGGCGGGAGGGGAATGGCTCTATACTCTATTCGCTTCAACTAGGGGCTAATGAGGACTGGCTCTAACCTCTATTCGCTTTAACCTGACCCGTACTCTCCTCCTTGTAAGGCGGCCTCTCTCAAGACGCTCATTGCTGTCTTAAGGCGATTAGGTCGGCATCAGGAGACAATGGGAGATCTAAGAAGGGGGAATGGTTCTATCCTCTGTTCACTACAGCCTGGTGTAAAATGACATCTCCTTGAGCTTTGAGGTATGACGGGAGATTAACACCGGTACATAATCCTAGTCACGAAGAAGTGCCATGGAGAGGATGTCCCAGATCAGCTTTGAGAGTTAATGAACTACCCCGTGTCAATCTAAGCTTCCTAAATCCGCCCCATGATATTCTCATTCGTGTCTTAAGATCTCGCTAAGAATTATTTGAGAAAAACTGAGAAAGACTGAAAGGGGGAATATCTCTTTACATCATATTCTTGGTATTTCCTTACGACGTTATTCAGCTTAGGACAAATTTTCCATGTATACTCCCTTTATGCTAACTTGGCCCAATATTGCCATCTCTCCGTCGTCAGCGCTGAGTTTTAGTGGTAGGTTAACGCTAGAAGATAATGCTAGTCACGAAGAAGTGCTTTAGGGAGAGATTTAGAGCTTTAACATTGGCCTTAAATTGCCATCTCTCCATCTTCAGCGTTGAGTTGTAGTAATATATTAACACTAGAAGATGATGCTAGTCACGAGGAAGTGCTTTGGAGAGGATGTAGAGCTGGAGCATTGTCCTTGCCACTGAGCCACGTGAAAGAAGCTACAAAGGGTGAAAAAAAAAACAATATATCTAGATCAAGTTAGGGTGAAAGGACTATAGAGGCCTTTGACGGAGCCTTAGTAAACCCCTTCAGTACGAGTGTCCTTTACCGAGTCGAAGGAATAAGTTGAATAAAGGAAGCAGCAGCATTAAACTATACTCCTTCTATTTTAACGTGGCCAAAATTTTCGTCCTTCATAAATAAAGAAGGAAAGAAAGAAAAAGAAAGAAAGAAAGAAAGAAAATAAAGTACATAAAGACTGATAAGACTACACACCCTTTCCATAGCACTTCTTCGTGACTAGCATTCCTGTTTAATCTCTTGCCACGGTTTAGAATTCAAGACGGAGAGATGGCAATTTTAGGCCAAGTTAGTGTAAAAGGAGTATAGCAAGGGCATCAAAAGCCTGTATTCCCGTCGGTTAAGGAAGCTCCCTAACACCTTTTCCTTAGCGATTTATTTTCCATATGGTATGTTAATATCCTTAGGGACGCTATTTTCGCAGAGTATGGAGATGTTTGAAGGATTTATATAACACAGAATAGGACAGTAAGGTGTAATAAGCAAAACAAATCGCTTAGGAACAGGTGTTAGGGAACCCTCTTACCCGACGAAAATCCACACACACACACACACACACACACACACACACACACACACACACACACACACACACACACACACACACACACACACACACACACACACACACACACACACACACACACACACACACACTCATGCACGCACGCACGCACGCACGCACACACACACACACACACACACACACACACACACACACACACACACACACACACACACACACACACACACACACACTCTCTCTCTCTCTCTCTCTCTCTCTCTCTCTCTCTCTCTCTCTCTCTCTCTCTCAGCAGAAATAAACTGACCTATAAATGGAGATAAATGGAAGTAAACGAAGGCAAATACAGTACATATTGACACACAGACAGATAGATAGATAGATAGATGCAGATAGATATAATTTTAGATAGCTATAAAGGAGGGGAGAGCGGCGGAGGACCATTTCGGCTCAGTGATTTGGAGAACCGAATTGGTAGGAACCGAAACACGCTTCTCATTGGCCCCCGACGCGATTGGTGGGGGGGAGGGGGGAGAAAGGGTACAGTGGGGAGATGGGGGAGAGAGTGATGGGGAAATGGGGTGGGGAGGAGAATGGGAAGTTAGATCAGGGGAGGAAGGTGAAGAATTGGGTAGGGTAGTGGATGGGATACTGAGTGGTGTTGTTTTGGGGTAGGGGAGGTGAGGGGGGAGGAGAATGGGGAGTTGGATCAGGGGAGGAGGGTGGAGAAATGGATGGGGTAGTGGGTGGGGGAGGTGGGTGGGAAATTGGGTGGGGTAGTGGGTGGGGAAGATGGGTTGGGGAAGTATGTGGGATACTGAGAGGTGAACTGGGTATGAAATGGAGTAGGGTAGGTGAGTGGGGAATGGAGTGGGCGAGGGGGTGGGTACTGGGTGGGGGAGGAGGGTGGGGAAATTGGGTGGGGTGTTGCGGGGGAGAAACTAATGTTTAATGGCATTATTGAGGGAGGAGGACAAAGAGAGAGAGAGAGAGAGATAGGAGAGGGACGTAAGGGGAGGGGGGGTGTATTGGTGGGGGTGTGGGTACATCAAAGTGGTGGGGGAGAGATGTATGGGTGGGGGTGCAGTTTTTTTCCCTCCCTCACTCCCCTTTCTCCTTTTTTCACGCCTTTCTCGTCTCCTCTTTCCATACCTCTTATTCCTCTCATTATTTTCCTTACTGATCTTTTTTCTCCTCATCTCCTCTTTCTTTCCTTTTTTTTCTTCTCTCTCTCTCCTCTTCTTTTTTCCTTCTCTTTTCCTCCTCTTCTCTTTTCCTTTCCTTCTCTCTTCCTCCTCTTCTCTTTTCCATTCCTTCTCCTTAAACCCCACTTTCATTTCTTCTCCATCCTTGCCTTCTCTTCTTCTCTCATCCTTCTTATCATCGCTTCCTTTCCTGCACCTCTCTCCTTTCCTCCTCCTCCTCCTCCTCCTCCTCCTCCACTCGTTCCCTGGCCAGTTGCCCACATTCAGTCGTCTCTTCCCTTCCTCCAGATCCCTTCCCCTTTTCCTTCTCTCTCCCTTCCTTTCCCTCCATCCCTCCTCTTCTCCTCTCCTCCCTTCCTTTCCTTCTCTTCTCCCTCCCTTTTCCCTCTTCCCTCCTAACCCCCTCCTTAGCAATCTGTCTTCACTTAACCTCTCCATCCCTCCCTCCTTCACCTCTCTCCTTTCTTTCTTCCTTCACATCTTCCCTTCTTCCTGTCTGAATTTTCTTTCTCCTCTTCCCTCCATTCTTCCTTTCCCGTCTCTCCTCCTCCGTCTTCCTCTCCCCCCACCTCCCTCCCACCTGCCAATACCACATTTTTTCTCCCTCCTCTTCCTTTCTTCCTTCCCTCCCCTCTTCCTTACCTCCCTTTTTTCTCATTTTATTCCTTCCACTCCTTTCCTAAGTCAGCAGAAGTGCTCTCTCTCTCTCTCTCTCTCTCTCACACACACACACACACACACACACACACACACACACACACACACACACACACACACACACACACACACTAACAAAACCTACTCCATAGTTTATCCTCTTAAGAGACCTCTCTCTCTCTCTCTCTCTCTCTCTCTCTCTCTCTCTTTGGGGAAATGAGAAACCAACTTTACCTGACATCCCACCTGAATTACCGATCCACGAACCCCACATCTAACGCATTATGGCCTGTAGTTACGCATTTTTCTTTTTTAATTATTTTTAAACCGAAAATTTAGTTATTAATGTGTGGCGTTTAGGGTGAGTTGGGATTACGTCAGTCACCCCTCCCCTCCTCACCCCCCGCCCCGTTTTCCTCCGGTTTCCCGTTTTCTGTTTGGGTTTGTATTTTTGTTTATCTTTTTGATTGGTTGGGTCTTTGTTTTGCTGACCATTTCTCTCTCTCTCTCTCTCTCTCTCTCTCTCTCTCTCTCTCTCTCTCTCTCTCTCTCTCTCTCTCTCTCCTTTCTCTTTCCTCTATTTGATATTTACGTGTCATCTTTTTTTTTGTTTTTACATTCTGTGATTTATTGTTTTGTTATTTCACTATCCTTAGCCCTTCAGTAAAATGGTGCCTTTATTATTATTATTATTATTACTACTACTACAACTACTACTACTATTACTACTACTACTACTACTACTACTGTTGTTATCATTATTATTATTATTATTATTATTATTTTACACTAATTTCTTCAGCAAAGGGGAAGCCATTGAAAAGTGAAAATGTTAATGCAAATTGATCTTAACGTATGCACTTTTCGATTTATTTCATGGACTGAATATAATTGTATAGAGGTCACTAGAAGGAAGAAATAACAGGTAATTGTCTTCATAATATTCGTCATCCACTCTTCCATCATCAGTTCTATTCTCGCTCTTCCTCTCCGCCTTCCTACCTCCCTCACTGCTTACCATCCTAATCTCTCTTTTTGCCTACCTACCTCTCTTATCTCCCTGCCTATCCTTTCTTCCTGCCTATCTCCATCTCTGCCTCCCTTCTTGACCTCTCCCCCTGCTTCTCCCTCCCTGTATCTCCCTGCTCACCCCTCTCCCTCTATACCTTCCTCTCTGCCTCCTTGTCTGATGTCTTTCTCTGCCTGCTTCTGTCTCCCTCACAGCCTCCCCTTCTGCCTACCTCTCTTTGCCTTCCTGCCTAACTGCTTTCTCTGCCTACCTCTGTCTCCCTCTCTAACATCCTGCCTACCCTCATTGCCTTCTCATCCTCAGTCTAACATCAGCCTGCCCTCAAATTCGTCACTGCCTCTCTCCTTACCTATCCTCATCTACCTGTCTGTTTTCCTCCCTGATTGCCTGCCTGCCACCTTTTCTGACCTGTACCTACCTGCTTGCCTTCCTCTCTGCCTCCTCTTCTAATCTCTCTTTCTGCCTGCCTCACTCTGCCTACCCTCATCTTCCTGCCTGATTGCCTACCTGTTTTCAAGTAGGGTCATTAACTTAGTGGGTGAGGAGGGATGTCTGCAGGTGAGGCACTACACGTCACAGGTAATGAGAGAGAGAGAGAGAGAGAGAGAGAGAGAGAGAGAGAGAGAGACGCAAATTTCAGGCAAAAAAAGGTGGTCTGGACTTAACACTAATAATAATAAATGTGCACGAGTTGTGGAAGTAAATATATAGATAGGTAGATAGATAGATTGATAGATAGAGAGAGAGAGAGAGAGAGAGAGAGAGAGAGCAAATTGAAAAGTGCTATTAAGAATGAATATAAAAGAGGGTGGAAGCGTAAGTTAATCCTGCTTAATAACGATGGAAGTTGAGGGTGACGATAAGAGAGAGAGAGAGAGAGAGAGAGAGAGAGAGAGAGAGAGAGAGAATACAAAAATCCAGTTCAGAGGAAAGGAAATGGAAGAAAAGCGAAAAGAAAGTTAAGTAAGAGGAATGGATAAATAAGAAGGATAGAAAATGGAGGAAGAGACTCGAAAGAGAAAATGGAGAAGGGGATACTACGAGAAAGGAGAGAAGACACGAGGAAAGGGGAGGAGGAGAGAAGAGAAGAGGAAAAGAGGAGAAGGAGAGAAGGGAAGAGGAAAAGAGGAGGAGAGGAGAGAAGAGGAAAAGAGGAGGAGGAGAGAGATGGGAAGAGAGTATGAGCATTATCTACATTCCCCCCCCCCCTCCACAGCCCCCTAGCGAGCAGTATCGAATTTCCGGGGGCGTATCCAGTGCCTAGGACATCGTTATGGAGGGGGGGATAGGGAGGAGGGAGGAGAATGTGGTATATAAAAGGAGAGAGAGAGAGAGAGAGAGAGAGAGAGAGAGAGAGAGAGAGACAGACAGACAGACAGACAGACAGACAGACAGACTGACAGACGTATAGATAAATAGGTAAACAAATAGATAGATGATAATAGATATAGGTGGAGAGAGAGAGAGAGAGAGACAGACAGACAGACAGACGTATAGATAAATAGGTAAACAAATAGATAGATGATAATAGATATAGATGGAGAGAGAGAGAGAGAGAGAGAGAGTAGCAGACAAACAGACAATACAGAGATAGACAGAGGTGTTTAGTCAGATAAATAGATATATAAATAGATCAGTAGAAAATATAGATAGATAGACAAATAGATAGATAGATAGATAGAGAGGGTTGTAAAGCTTAGTAAGTAAAGGTGTTTGAAGGTGGGTCCCTGAAGAGATTAAAGCAAGGTATTGGAAGCT
>NC_136991.1:49206842-49209342 GCF_032717465.1 Coenobita brevimanus | reverse complement strand
CAACTCCTCCTTCCCACCCATCCATCCACCCATCCCACCCACCAGCATCCCCATCCCCACTTTCTTCTATCCTGTAAGGCTTATTACTTCCTCTTCACCTAATATCTCTCACATGCCTCTCATTCCTCAAAGACAGTGCAGGGAATGATGGTGATGGTGGTGGTGGTGGTGGTGGTGGTGTTATTAATTTACTTAAGTTGTTTATTGGTGGTGGTGGAGGTGTGGTTGTTGTTGTTGTTGGTGGTGGTGGTGATGGTGGTGGTGATTATATTTGTGACTGTGTGATTGTGACTATGGCTGTGATTGAGGTGATGGGGTGCTAGTGATGGCTGTTGTTCTGTGTTTATTTTTGTTGCTGGTGGTGGTAGTGGTGATGATGGTGGTAGTGGTGATAGTGATGATGGTGATGATGGTAGTGATAGTGGTGGTGGTGATGGTGGTAGTGGTGATGGTGATGATGGTGGTGATGGTGATGGTAGTGGTGAAGGTGACTGATTATAATGATTGCTTTGTGAGTGTGGTTCTGTTCTGTTTTTATAGTTGTTGTTGTTGTAGTTGTAGAGGTTAGAGGATGGTGTTGTTGTTGTTGTTGCTGTTGTTGTTATTGTTCTTGTTGTAATGATCGCAGTTGAGTTATCAGAATTAACAAGGTCTGCCAGTGAGGGAAATAGTGTAATACATGTCTAGCCTTTCATCTGTGGAGTGTGTGTGTGTGTGTGTGTGTGTGTGTGTGTGTGTGTGTGTGTGTGTGTGTGTGTGTGTGAGAGAGAGAGGGAAATAGGTAGGCAGACAGGGAGAGCGATAGATATAGAAATAGACAGGTAGTTAGATAGGTAGAGAGAAAGAGAGAGAGAGATGTGTATTGTTCGTGTGTGTGTGTGTGTGTGTGTGTGTGTGTGTGTGTGTGTGTGTGTGTGTGTGTGTGTGTGTGCAGGGTGATCATCGTGTGAAACTATGCTAACCTCGTAGACAGTGGGTGAAAAGTTTATAGCAGTATTTTCGAAGTCCGAAGTTGTTTGTTGTAGTTTGGCACCTTTACACACACACACACACACACACACACACACACACACACACACACACACATTCCTTCCTTCCCTACTCCCCTTCACACACACACGGTCCTTCCTTCCATACCCCTCACATACACACATCCCTTCCTTCCTTCCTTTCTTTCTTCTTTCCTTCCTCTCTTTCCTTCCTTCCTTCCTCACATCCTTAGAGCTATCAATCCCTCACTCCTCCTTCACCAGTCTTTCCCCATCCCTCTTTCCTTCCATCCTTACCTACCTCTTCTTTAATTTTTGTTAGTATCCATTTTTTGTCCCAGTCCAAACGCCGATCTAGTACCAGAATAATGCAATGTCACTTTCCTTTTTCCCTTCACTTAGTTTGTTAGTTTTAAAGGGGTGGGTTGAACGTTTGGGACTCTGATCCGATTTTCCCCTTACTTCATCCTGGTGCTTTTGTCTAGTGTGTGTGTGTGTGTGTGTGTGTGTGTGTGTGTGTGTGCGTGGAGGGAAGTAAGGAAGGAGGGAATGTGTGTGTGTGAGGGGTAAGGAAGGAAGGAATGTGTGTGTGTGTGTGTGTGTGTGTGTGTGTGTGTGTGTGTGTGTGTGTGTGTGGAGGGAAGTAAGGAAGGAGGGAATGTGTGTGTGTGAGGGGTAAGGAAGGAAGGAATGTGTGTGTGTGTGTGTGTGTGTGTGTGTGTGTGCGTGGAGGGAAGTAAGGAAGGAGGGAATGTGTGTGTGTGAGGGGTAAGGAAGGAAGGAATGTGTGTGTGTGTGTGTGTGTGTGTGTGTGTGTGTGTGTGTGTGTGTGTGTGTGTGTGTGTGTGTGTGTGTTTTGTTTTGGTCTTAATTTCGATCATACAGGATATCCGTAAATTCCGTAACTAGCACTTCACTAGAAATTCACGTGGCTTTATATATTTCGTCTTCCTGGGGTGGCTCTACCCATCAGATAGATAGATAGGTAGATAGATAGATGGATAGATAGATAGATAATGTGTTCTATTCGCTTCCTTTCCTGTAACAGCGTCTAGATATTCCTAACCCATTCCGTACGATGACGCCTTTCCTATTTTCTCTCGTTTTTCGTTTCCTTTCTTTTCTTTCATTCTTTTCTTTCTTTTTCTTTCTTTTTTCTTTTTTTTTTCTTGCTGCCATTATACACTTCTTGTTTTTGTTGTTGCCTCAGACTTACTTGAACCTGAACCCGGTGGACTGCAGGCTCAGTGTTGCCCTTCTCCTGCAGTTCACCATCTTCCATTTAGGGGATAGGGAGGGAGGGGGGGGTGAAGGACGTCTGTATAACCGGGCAGAGAAGCGGCCCGGCTGTATCGTTGCCACCACGTGAAGGCGTCCATCACTAGCTGAGGAAAAAAGAGGAAAATTACATCATCAAACGAAAGGTGAAAAAATAAAATGAATAAATACATAAATAAAAACAAAATGAATAAGCAAATGAATAAATAAAAATAAAATAAAAGTAAATTAAG
>NC_136991.1:49186842-49204342 GCF_032717465.1 Coenobita brevimanus | reverse complement strand
AGGTAGAACAGGGAAGGATTGGGATGGGGGAGGGCATTGTGACGGGGTTGGGATGGGTGAATGAGGGAGGGAATTGAGTGAAGGAGAACTGGGAAGGCTTAGGATGGGGGAGAGAATTGGGGTGGGGATGGGATGGGTGAATGGGGGGAGAGAATTGAGATGGGATTGGGTGAGGAAGAACTGGGATGGGGAAGAGAATTGGGGTGGGGTTGGGCTGGGTGAATGGGGGGAGAAAATTGAGATGGGATTAAGTGAGGAAGAACTGGGATGGGGAAGAGAACTGGGGTGGGGTTGGGACGGGTGAATGGGGGGTGGGAATTGAGATGGGATTGAGTGACAGAGAACTGGGAAGGATTGGGATAGGGGGTGGGATTTGAGATGGGATTAGGTGAGGGAGAACTGGGTTGGATTAGGATGGGGGAAAGAATTGGGATGGGTTGGGACGGAAGGAAAATTGGGAAGGATTGCAGTGGGGATGGGAAATATGGGAAGGATTGAGATATGACTGAGAGGACTGGGAAAAGATTGGGAAGGATTGGGATGGGACAGGGGTGGAAGAAGGCTTGGGTTAGGTTGGGGTTTGAAATAAGGAGGATTAGGATGAGGATATGGAGGTGAGTATTTGGAAGGATTTGGATAGATTTGGATGGGCTGGGGTAGGAGAAGGATGGGGTTAGGTTGGGGAAAGAAATGAGGACTGAAATGGGGATGTGGACTGAAATTGGGAAGGACTGGGGTGGGACTGGGGTGGTGGGAAGGATTGGGGGTGGGACTGGGGGTGGTGGGAGCATTTGGGAAGTATTGGGATGGGATTGGGGTGGGAGGAGATGCAATTTCTGAACTAACAACCCAACAAACACGGGCAGAGAAGGGCTAATTGGTGTCCTAACAAGCGACCCTATTGTTTGGTTGGCTGGGATGTTGGTTGGAGGAGGGGATGGGGAAGGAGAGGAGGAAAGGTAAGGTGAGAGGGATGGGGAGGAGGGATGGGAAAGAGGGCTTTGGTTATGAAAAAGTAGAGGGAAAAGAGAAGGAAAAAAAGATAGAAAGGGGGAAGAGGTTAGGAAGTAGAAAATCAAGAAAAGTCAGAAAGAGACAGGAAGGGGAGAGGAATGGAAGTATTTGGCCTGGGGAAACTTGAAGGGAAAGGGGAAGGAAGTGGAGGAATACGAGTAGAAAGGAAGGGGATAGGAAATAGACAGTAGTGAGAAGGATTAAAGAAGGAAGAGGGGAATGAGGACGAGGAGAGAACATACTATAGGGAGGGGAGGAGAGGGAAGGAAAGGACTGGTTTGAGATGTTTGGAAGGGAAAAAAAAGGAGGAATGGAGTGACGGAATGGGGAAAGAAGAGGAAGGAGGAAGAGAAGTTAGGGGAGAAAAGAAGAGGGAAGAGGGAGAGAAGGGATAGGCGTGGTGAGGAGAGGATGGGGAGTGGAAGAAGAGGAAAGAAATGTTAAAGAGGATGTAGCGGATGAAGGGAAGATGAAGAAGTAAGGGAAGCAACCAAAGATAAGAGAGAGAGAGAGAGAGAGAGAGAGAGAATATGAAGTAAATGGAGGAAAAGAAGAAAGAGAAGAAAGGTGATGTGAAAGGGAAGAAAAACGAATAGAAACAGAAAATAAAAAAAACTAAGAGAGAGAGAGCGAGAGAGAGAGAGAGAGAGAGAGAGAGAGAGAGAGAGAGAGAGAGAGAGTTTGTTTGATGTAATGACAACCGTAAACTCATTCATTACTCTCATTAAACACTCCTTAATCACCTTCTATTGGCCATTAACCTGTTCATTACCTTGTTATGATGGTGATGATGATAATGATGACTGATGGTGAAGTTTTTGGAGAGAGAGAGAGAGAGAGAGACTGCTTATTCTCCACACTTTCCGCCTCCTTTTCTCTGCCATTCTCCACCTTCCTTCCAACTCTCTACCTTCCCTCCTTCTCTCCACTTTCCTTCCTTCTCTCCACCTTCCCTCCATCTCTCCACCTTCCTTCCATCTCTCTACCCTCCCTCCTTCTCTCCACCTTCCCTCCTTCTCTCCATCATCCATCCATCTCTCCACCTTCCTTCCATCTCTCCACCTTTCCTCAATCTCTCCACGTTCCCTCCGTATCTCCACCATCCCTCCTTCTCTCCACCTTCCCTCCATTCCCACCTGCTCGTTTTATCCATCTTTCTTTTCCCTCCTCCTCTCCACCTTCCCTCTTCTCACCTTCCCTTCTTTCCTCCTCCTTCCCTCCACCCCTCCTCCTTCCCTCCTTCTCTCCATCTCCTCTCACGACCCCTCCGACGACCCTGCCTCTTAACGACCTCAAACTGGAAGACTTGACCCGTTTTAGCGTCTCCATTGACCTTGTTTCAGTGGCGAGGGGGGGAGGGGAGTAGAAGGGGAATGAGGGGAAACTGAGGGAAAGATAAGAAAGTAGAATGTGTGGGGGAGAAGAGAGGAGTGAGGGGAAATAAAAGAATAAAAGAGGAAAATATTTGAGGAGAAGAGAGAGAAGGAAGGAAAATAAAGAAGAAAGATCAGCAGAGTTCAAAGAAAGTGTGACAGAAAGAGAGGAGTGAGGGAAAGTAGAGAGAAGGAGAGGAAAAGTAGGAAAATAATGTGGCAAGAAGAGGGGACATGAAGGGGAACAGAGAGAATGATACGAAGAGTAAAGTGTGGCAGAAAGAGGAGGCATGAGGGTGAGGTAGAAAGGAAAGAATAAAAATATCAGAAGATGTGGCAGGGAGAGGGGACATGAGGGGAGATAGAAAGAGTAGGGGGAAAAGTAGAAGGAAGTGTAGCAGGGAGAGGAGAATGAAGGGAAGTCGAGACAAGGAGAAGAAGAAGAATAGGAAAAAGGTGTCAGGGAGAGGAACAGTGAAGGGAAATAGAGAGAACGAGAGGAAGAAAAGTAGAAGAAAGTTTAGCAGGGGGAATGAGGGGAAATAAGACGAAGACAAGTGGAAAAGGTGTGGTAGGATGAGGGAGAATGAGGGGAAAGAGAGAGGGATATAAGGAGAAAGAGAGAATAAGATCTAAGAAGGATGGAGAGACGTATAAAGGAATAAGGAGGGAAGAGGAAGGTATGTGTAAATACTGAAGAGGGTAATAGGAAGAGGAAGCAAAGGTGAAGGAATGATGGAAGGTGATGTATAGGAAGATACTGAGAAAAGGTAATGAACAGGAGAGAGAGGGAGAGAGAGAGAGAGAGAGAGAGAGAGAGAGAGAGAGAGAGAGAGATCCACTACAACTGGTATCTGTTCACATTAACTCCATTAACATCCTCTTTATCCTCCTCTTCTGACGTACAGGAAAAATGTGCACAGCATCTTCTTTTCCCCATTATTTAAGCATTACTGATACCAAATAACAGTCGCTTCAATTGTCTTCAAAATAACACGTTAGTAATCTTTTGTCTTTGTTTTTCTGTGTGTGTGTGTGTGTGTGTGTGTGTGTGTGTGTGTGTGTGTGTGTGTGTGTGTGTGTGTGTGTGTGTGTGTGTGTGTGTGTGAAGGAGGAGGTGTGTGGGTGGAAGAGAGTAGTAATAGGAGAATATATAGTTACCCCCACTGTATATATAATCATTAAAATCCGTGGCACTATAAGCACTCACTTTTATATGATACTGTTGACCATCTCTAGTCTATCCCAAAGTCTTCAAAGTTACGACCCTCCCCCCAGTTTTCAAAGTAACGACCCTCCTCCAATTTTCAAAGTTACGACCTCCCCCAATTTTCAAAGTTACGACCCTCCCCAATTTTCAAAGGAACGACCCCCCCATAATTTTCAAAGTAACGACCCTCCCTTAGTTTTCAAAGTTACGACTCTCACCGAATTTTCAAAGGAACGACCCCCCCATAATTTTCAAAGTTACGACTCTCACCAGTTTTCAAAGTAACGACCCTCCCTTAGTTTTGAAAGTAACGACCCTCCTCCCAGTTTTCAAAGTAACGACCCTCCTCCCAGTTTTCAAAGTAACGACCCTCCTCCCAGTTTTCAAAGTTACGACCCCCCCTCAAAGTCTTCAAAGTAACGACCCTTGGAACACTCAAAATCCTCAGAGCCACGACCCCCCCCCCCAGAGGTCGTCGCCGAAAAGACTAGGCAAAGCATATTTCCGAGCTAACTTTCCAAACTTCCCAGGAACAGTGTGTGTGTGTGTGTGTGTGTGTGTGTGTGTGTGTGTGTGTGTGTGTGTGTGTGTGTGTGTGTGTGTGTGTGTGTGGAGTGGGGAGGCAAAATTAATCCCGCAAATGGAGAGCCGTGGAGAAGTTAAGAGGAATAAAAGACCATTGGATGTTGGATGGTCTTTCTGGGCCTATCCTCCCCCCCCCACCTCCACCTGTACCACCTGTCCGAGAGAGAGAGAGAGAGAGAGAGGTTTTTTTTATAATGGTGCTATAGAAGTAGGTGGGTTTCTTGCCTTTATAAAATCTAAAGTATTCTATATTAGCCTGGGGCCTTCTTTGGTTCTAAAAGGGTATATATGGAACTGTGTGTGTGTGTGTGTGTGTGTGTGTGTGTGTGTGTGTGTGTGTGTGTGTGTGTGTGTCTGTGTGAGAGAGAGAGAGAGAGAGAAAGAGTTCACAGTTTCAACATAATCACGTATTCTTGAAGTTTGTCTTTCCTACAACCATGCAATATTATTAACTTCATTCCGCGTGAGAGCCAGTGGTGGTACTAAAACTGAAGTCTGTATGTAATCCCCCCAGCCTGTTAAATAAATCCTGAGCTGAAGGGAGTCGTTGGGGATTAGGGGATTGAATGAAAAAAATAATCCATCTCTCCTTGATCCTTTGCCCACCTCCCCAGCAAGTCATTAAAATCAGGTAGTTTTTTAGATAGTACAGAAACAGACAAACAGACGGGGGTGATTGCAATACCTCCCTCCAGCTTCAGTGATGGAGGGAAAAACCACATAAACAACAACAGCTACTACCACTACTACCACCAGTACTGTTACTACTATCACTACATCCACTACCAAATCACTACTACCACCGCTACCACCACTACTACCACCATTACTACCACCGCAAATCACATCCCCCTACCTAGGCACTAATGGCAGGTAGGATATCATGTTTCGCCAGGTAGAGAAAGGTCGCCCCCTCCCCCCCTCCTCCCTTCACCCCTTTCCCTCTCCCCCTTCCTCCCTTCACCCCTTTCCCTCCCCTCTCCCCCTCCCCCCCGTCTTCTTCCTTCGCCCCTCTCCCTCGTCTTCCTCCCCTTCTCCCTTCTTCCTTTCCGTCTCCTTTGTTCTCCTTCTCTCTTCCTCTCTCCCCCTCTTTCCGTCCTTTCTCTTCTCCACCCCCACCAATTCTCTCTCTCTCTCTCTCTCTCTCTCTCTCTCTCTCTCTCTCTCTCTCTCTCTCTCTCTCTCTCTCTCTTCTTCCTTTTCCACTCCTTTCCCTTCTTTCCATCTTTCCTTTCTCATTCTTCCATCATTTCTCACTGTTTGCCTCCCTAACATTATCATTTTCTCTCCCCCTCTCTCTCCCTTCCGTTCTCCCTCTCCCTTCTCCCTCTCCCTCCCTCCTTTCTCATTCTCTCCATTTCTCTCTCTCCCTCTGCCCTCTTACATTCACATATTTGCTCCCTCCCACTCCCTCTCTACACCTGCGATTTATCTCCACCATCGTCGCGACCGTTATCACCATCACCATCATCATCACCACCGCTTCCACCGCACCTCCATTTCACCTCCATCATGACTATTTTCCGCGACCATCACGTCACCACCACCACCATCACCATAGTCAACATCACCATCATTACCGCCACCACCATCATCATCATTACCACCACCACCACCACTATCATCACTTCTGTCACATTATATCACGGTCACCACCACCACCACTATCACCACTTCCGCCACACCTCATCACCACCACTATCACCACATCGCACCATCAGCATCACCACCATAAATACAACCAGTACCACAGTGATTTACGGTAGTGTGACCATCATCACCGTCTCAACAGTAACCACCACCACCACCACCACCACCACAACCTCCGTAACAATTTCTGATACCACCACCACTACAGCCACCATCATCACTACCACCACGAATAAGGCTGTTTTTATATTACCACCATCAGTACCACCATCACGATAGTTACCACAGTCATCACCACCCCCACCACCACTACCAACACAATTGCGGGGTTGGGTGGGGTGGAGTGGGGTACTGGAGGGGTTGGGTGGGGTGGAGTGGGGTAATGGCGGGGTTGGGTGGGGTGGAGTGGGGTAATTGTGGGGTTGGGTGGGGTGGAGTGGGGAAATGGCGGGGTTGGGTGGGGTAGAGTGGGGTAATGGTGAGTTGGGTGGGGTGGAGTGGGGTAATGGTGGGTTGGGTGGGGTGGAGTGGGGTAATGGTGGGGTTGGATGGGGTGGAGTGGGGTAATGGAGGGGTTGGGTGAGGTGGATTGGGGTAAAATTAACAGTGGGTAGTAATGGGGAAGTGGCAGGTGGAGGTGCAGACAGTGGGGGTGGAACAGACAGGTGGGGGTGGAACAGAGGTGGAGGTGGAACAGACAGGTGGAACAGACAGGTGGAGGTGGAACAGACAGGTGGGGGTGGAACAGACAGGTGGAGGTGGAACAGACAGGTGGAGGTGGAACAGACAGGTGGGGGTGGAACAGACAGGTGGAGGTGGAACAGACAGGTGGGGGTGGAACAGACAGGTGGAGGTGGAACAGACAGGTGGGGGTGGAACAGACAGGTGGAGGTGGAACAGACAGGTGAGGTGGAACAGACAGGTGGGGGTGGAACAGACAGGTGGGGGTGGAACAGACAGGTGGGGGTGGAACAGAGGTGGGGGTGGAACAGACAGGTGGAGGTGGAACAGACAGGTGGGGGTGGAACAGACAGGTGGGGGTGGAACAGACAGGTGGAGGTGGAACAGACAGGTGGAGGTGGAATTTGCAGGAGGATTCAGAAAAAGGGCAGAAAAACAGCCTTCGTACTGACACTGATATAGTGATGGTTGGGAGATAGTGTATGGAGAGAGAGAGAGAGAGAGAGGGAGGGAGAGAGGGAGGGAGGGAGGGAGAGAAAGAGACAGAGAGAGAGAATATGTGTGTGTGTATGTGTATGTGGCAAACCCTAAAGACAAAATGAATCCTTATAAACGAGGAAGAATAAATTTATATAAACTTAAAAAAACACACAAATAAAACACAAACAAACAAACAAACAATCCCAGACACACTACAGTTAATCAGAGAGAAAACACACACACACACACACACACACACACACACACACACACACACACACACACACACACACACACACAGACAAGTGAACAAAAACCATTGAATCCGACAGACAAAAAGCCAATATAACGGGTGTGTGTGTGTGTGTGTGTGTGTGTGTGTGTGTGTGTGTGTGAGTGTGTGTGTGTGTGTGTGTGTGTGTGTGTGTGTGTGTGTGTGTGCGGATACTTTGCCCATGTGTGTGTGTGTTGATTTTATGTAGTGCGTTTTGTATGTAATATTGAATGAGAGCATGTGCGTGTGTATGCACTGTTTTTGTGTGTGCCCTTGTGTATGTTTTTGTGTCCGAATGTGTGTCGTGTAGCGAGCATATGTGTGTACGCTGTTTTTGTGTTTGTGTGTATCGGTATGTGTGTATGTGTATGTGTGTGTTTGTGTATGTGGGTGTTAGTGTGTAATTGCCGGCATAAAATAACTGTGTAGGTTTTTTTTATAGTACTACATACATACACACATATATCCGTAACCACATACATGGAGGCATACATACATAATTACTATATGAAGGCATACATACATACATACATATATACACATTACATACATAAATACATACATATACACATACCTACCTACCTACATACATACATACACACACACACACATACGTACATGAATACATACATACAAATGCACATACATGAATTCCCCACATTTTACCACCTCGAATAAAAAGAGAAAAACTTTATCACTCCAACATTTTTTTTGATGAAACCCCACTTCATCGATGTCGCATGGAAATAACAAACACAGTTAGTTTATTTATTTATTTATTCATTTTTTTTTTACCTGTTTCCATGTTGGCTGGCTTTGATTTCAGTGATTTTTTTTTTTTTTTTTTTTTTTTGAGGGGAGCGTACAGGCCTTTGATGTGTGGCAATGTTATTTATTTATTTATTTATTTATTTATTTATTTATTTGGTAAAGAGACACTTGGAAATAATAACATGGTGACTGGATTGCATGTGGGTTTGGAATAATTTGATACAGAGATGGTTTGGAGATCATTATAGAGATGATTATTTGGCGATAAGTGGGGGCGACTGTCATCCACTCGCTCGATGTAGTGCTGCTTTCAGGTGACTCTACACTGAGTGACAAGCCAAATAGTTTCCCATAACCCAGGAAACCATTTACTACACAGGCCTGGTAAATATATAGCCAGATGACTCCTGGTGGGCTAGTGGGTTGGGGCGCCTATAAGAGTTTCCATCGGAGGGGCGTTTGGGGTTTATAGCTTACGTAATGCCACTCAGGGGCGAGTAAGGCTGGTCACCGTTGCCCTATATGTCGGGACTTAGTAGCCTAGCCCCGGGTTCGTACGCTCTGATGGGGCGAAAAAGAGATTGGATGATGTATGGGTCAGGGTTATTTAAAGTGCTTGAAAAGTGAAAAATGTAATTGGTTTTCTATTTTCCTGGCCATTTTGTCTTTTCTCTCACTCCTCCTCCTCCTCCTCCTCCTTCTTCTTCTTCTCCTCCTCCTTCTCCTCCTCCTCCTCCTCCTCCTCCGCTTTATATTCCTTCAGCTCCGCCTCCTCTTCAATTCTTTCTTTATCCTTTTTCCTTCATAATAGCTCTTCAATTTTCCTCTTATCTTTTCTCTCCTTCCCTACTGGTTCATATTTTTTCCTTTCCCCCCCATTATTTCGAAAGCTCTTTCCTTTTTGTCTCACATATCATGTTTTCTCCTTCATCTCAATCTTCATTTTCCTTCCGGCCCCCTTTCTTCCTTTTTTTCCCTTTCGTCTTCCCTTTTCTGGTCTGTGTTTCATTTTTTCAGTGTCCTCTTTTTCCTTACATTTATATTCCCTTAACGCCTCTTCCTCTTTTTCCTCTCTTCTTTACTCTCTTTTCTTTATCGATTCTTTTCTCGCTTTTTTCATTTTCTTTCTAAGCAATACTTTCTCTTCTTGTCTTACCCTTTTTTGGTTCTCCCTTCATTTGTATTTCCTTCTTCCTTCTTCCATTTCTTTCTTCTCCATGCTCTTTTTCCATTTTTTCCTCTTTCTCTCCATTTCTCTCAATTCATATTTTTTTCTCTTCCCTCCTCCTCCTCCTCCTCCTCCTCCTCCTCCTCCTCCCTCCATCAGTATTCTCTTAGCGCCATCTCTTCAATTTCTTCATTCTCCTTGATTTCTTTTGTAACTCTTATCTTTCCTCCTCCATTCCTATTTCTTTTCTCCTCCACATTTTTTTCTCCTCCCTCCCTCCCTCCTCCTCCTCCCTCCATTTATATTCCCTCAGCACCTCCTCCTCCTCCTCCTCCTCCTCCTCCTCTCTCACACTCGTAGTTTAATCTCCCTATTCATCTCATCATTTTCTCATCCATTCTGCTCACATTCTCTTCCCTCACTCTCTTCTTCTCTCTTTTAACCCCTTCAGTACGAGGGGGTCTATTTTTATTATATTCTTGCTCTTTATTATTTATTTATTTATTTTTTTCTTATATACTCTTTTCACCTTAACCTGGCCCAGAGTTTCGTCCTTTTGCAGCTTAATTCACGTAGCACAGTGGCTGAGAAAGATGAATATTACTCCACATCCATCCCATAACACTTCTTCGTGACTAGTACCGTGTTCTAAAAAAGATATAGCCACAGCTCTACGTCCTTCCCATAGCGCTTCTTTGTGACTATTATCATATTCTAAAAAGTTACAACTACTACTTTACATTCTTCCCATAACACTTCTTCGTGACTAGTATCATATTCTAGAAAGATAATGCTACAACTCTACATCCTTCCTATAGCACTTCTGCGTGACTAGGTGATAAAGCCGCCCCTCTCCAGCACTATTAATCTTACCTGCAATTATTTATGTTACCTTTTTTACACCTTCCCACTCACCTTGTCTCTCATTCACTTCATAGGTTAACTTGAGACAGAGAGAGAGAGAGAGAGAGAGAGAGAGAGAGAGAGAGAGAGAGAGATGCAGTATTCTTTTCAGTGGATTTTTGGCAGTCACCTTTCTTCTCCTTTCCCCTCCTTCCTTCCTTCTCTACTCCCTTCCTTTCTTTTCTTCTCCCTTCCTTCCTTCCTTCTTCCGTCCCTTCCTTCCTTCCCACTCTTCTCTCCTCCCTCATACCTCTCTTTCCTCACTACAACTTTCCTTCCTCCCTCCTTTCTTCTCTGTTTTCTCATTTTCCTCCTGCTTACGACCAAATGCATAGCGTTTGTGTGTGTGTGTGTGTGTGTGTGTGTGTGTGTGTGTGTGTGTGTGTGTGTGTGTGTGTGTGTGTGTGTGTGTGTGTGTGTGTGTGTGTTGTGCCATAAACTTGATTGCTTGCCTTTCCTCCTCCCCTTTGATGTTTCTCTTGATCCTGCATGACTCACTTCCTGCTGTTTCTTTAATATTCTTGCTGGCATCTGAAGGAGGTCTGGGCGAATGGGTTACAGTTTATTTTTCTCCTTTATATATTTTTTTTATTTACCTCTTCTTGTATTCAGCTTATTACCCGTCTCCGCCCCGCAGGGACTCGGGGACGGGTATTGTTTTCATTCGGTTTGTCAGTCTGTCTGTCTCCTTGTTAACAACTTTACGCGAAAACTACTGGTGCGATTTAGACTAAGATTACAGGGATGATGGGCGATGACCTTCTGATCACGTGATACAATTTTGGGCCAAATTGGGTTAAGGCCCTGGCTGTAGGCCTAAAAAAAAAAAAAAAATCGTTCTTTCGCCATAATTCCTTTCAGATTCGTCATATCGACATGAAACCGAAACCTAAAGGTGCATCTTTCAAATCTGCATCCAATAACATGCCTCATTAGATCAGGGGGGTTACCCCCCAGTTAGCGGTAGGGGGGTCAGTGTCAGGTGGGTCGGGACTAAAATTTCAGATGGGCATAAAATCGTCATTTTTCACCCGCTTTACACCAAATTTGATATGTGACATCCTTGACTAGATATCCTGTTGTGTTTATACGTCAGCACTAAAATGACTGCCGGGGACGGGTTTGCTGTGCCTTGGCACCGCATCTTTTTTATTTTTATTTTGACTGGACTGTTATATTCTATACCTAGTTTTGTGTTTGTACGTCAGCACTAAAGTGACGGGTTTGCTGTGCCTCTCCTCTTGTTTTTTTGTATGACTTTCTACTCAAACATTTTTTCTGTTCTTTCCTTCCTTCCTTCCTTCCTTCCTTCTTTTTTTCCTTCGTTCCTCCCTCCCTCCCTTCCCTCCTTCCTTCCCCATTTGTTCCTTCCCCATTCATTATTATTTCCTCTTTCCTTCTTGTCTTACGCTTCATGTTATTCCCATTTGCCCTCTGTCGTTTCTTGGCATTTTTTTTTTTGGTTCATCTTTCTTGTCATTTCTTTTTTACCCCTCTTGCTTCTTTGTTTTCTCCTTCCTTTTCATTTTCTCTCCTCTTTTCCATATTTCCTCCTCCTCTTTTATTCTCTATTAATCTTGTTCTCCCATGTTCGTTGTCATTTTCTCTTTTCCTTTCTCGTCCTTTACGCATTCATTTATTTATTTTTTTATTATTATTTCATTTATTTCGTTTGTGTCTTTATTTTCTTCTGTCTTCTGTAATTCTGTCTTCCTTTTTTTCATATTTAATTGTCAAGCATTTCTCACGTAAATCATTCTTCTCTATTCACATTTCTGTCATTCTCTCTCCCCTTTTTTCTCTCTTCTGTCTTTCTTCCTCATTCTGTTCCCATTTCTGTCATTGTTTCCCGTCTCCTTCTCACCCTTTTTCGTTCTCCATTATCCCCCATTGAGTTCTGTCATTCTTTTTTTTTTTTTGTCACCTGTCTCACTTCTTTCATTCTTCACTCTTTTCCTATATTCCTTCCTAAATATTTTTTCTTATTTCCACTTACCTTTTGCCCCATTTTCCTTCATTCTCTTCTGCTCCTTTCTTACTTTCTTTCGCTTCTCATTTTCTCTACCTTGTTAAATGAAGCATTTTTCATTTCTCTTCCTCCTCCATTGTCTTTTTCCTTTATTTTTTTTCTGTATCTTTTCATCTTCTCTAATTATTTCATTTTTTTTTTTTACTGATCCTCCACAATCCTCTTCCTTTTATCGGATTCTTTTTTATATTCCTTCTGTTTTTTCTCCATCTGTATTTCATCCTTCTTGTTCTTTATCGCCTTTCCTCTCTTCTGTTTCTTGTCTTTCCCTTTTCCCTCCTCAGGATTCGTTATTTCCTATTTCATCTTTATTTTCTTCCTTCTTGCCCTTCTTTTCCCTTTCTCATTTCGTTCACTTTCCTTCCCTGTAACTTCCTGTCCACTGCTTTCTCTTCTCTCCTCACTCTCATCCCCTCTCAGTTTTCCTCTCTTCTCCTCTCCCCTCCTGTCCTCTCGTCTCCTCTCCTCTCTTCTCCTGTCCTCTCTTTTCCTCTCTTCTCTCCATTTTCTCTCCTACTCTCCTCTCTCTTATATTTTCTCTCATATTTCTTGCTTCTCCTCTTTCCTTCTCTTTTCTTCTCTCTCCTTACCCCCTCTCTTATTTCTTTCTCCTTTCTTCCATCTCTCCTTATCTCTTCTCCTCTCCTCCCTTCCCCTCCTATCTCCTCCCTTCTCCTCTCGTCTCGTCTCGTCTCATCTCCCCTCTCTTCTTCTCTCCTCTCTTCTCCTCTCCTCTCCTCTTCTTCCTCTTCTTCTCTCCTCTCCTTTCCTCTCCTTCACTCTCCCCTCTCCACTCTTGTTCTCTCCTCTGCTCTCATCATCTCTTCTCCATCCATTCCTTTTCTTTCCTCTCCATATCTCTCCCCAAACCCCTCCCACCTTCTCTGCCCTGCTCCTCTTTCTTCCTCCCTTTCCCTCTATCCTCTCCTCTTATTTCCTTCCTTCTCCTTTCCTCTCTCCTCCTCCTTATTCTCTCCTCTTCTTCCCTCTCCTCGCCGTCTCTCTCCTCTCCCGTCCTCTCCAGGTATGTTTACACTTAATTAGCTAGAGGTGTGCACAGGAAAGGTGTGTGTGTGTGTGTGTGTGTGTGTGTGTCTAAAAGACAGACAGACAGACAAATTGGGTGGATGTGGACACCTGTTGATGATGAAGTGTGTGTGTGTGTGTGTGTGTGTGTGTGTAAAAGACAGACAGACAGACAAATTGGATGGATGTGAACACCTGCTGATGATGAAGTGTGTGTGTGTGTGTGTGTGTGTGTGTGTGTGTGTGTGTGTGTGTGTGTGTGAGTGAGTGTGTGTGTGTGTGTGTGTGTGTGTGTGTGTGTGTGTGTGTGTGTGTGTGTGTGTGTAAGCGCGCATAAAGCCACCTACTCCAGCTGGGGTAAAGGAACGTTGAAATATATAATAGCTTTTAGTGAGGGAGGACAGGCTTCTCTCTCTCTCTCTCTCTCTCTCTCTCTCTCTCTCTCTCTCTCTCTCTTTCTCTCTCTGTTTATTTATCTCTTTTCGTCTATCTGTCTATCTGTCTCGTTCTTTATGTTTGTTTGTCTGTCTCTTTATATATTTCTATTTATGTCTCTCTCTGTCTGTCTGTCTGTCTGTCTTTCCGTCTGTATATCTCCCTGTCCTTTTGTCTGTGTGTCTGTCTGTCTGTCTGTCTCTCTCTCTCTCTCTCTCTCTCTCCCCTTCAGTCATTCCATCTGTCCTGCCCTGAGGCTCCTCCATTCAAACTACCTTCTGTCCTCTCCCTCCCTCTTTCTCCCTCTCTCTCTCTCTCTCTCTCTCTCTCTCTCTCTCTCTCTCTCTCTCTCTCTCTCTCACACACACACACACACACACACACACACACACACACACACACACACACACACACACACACACACACACACACACACACACACACACGCACACACACACACACACACACACACACACACATTTTCGAAACGTCTCTCTTGAGCTGAATAAAATCGTCAGGAAATAGCAAGAATGCGATGGAGGACGAGCACATCATCGCACGGAAGGGGTTAAGGCAAGATTGTGTATATAAGAGGCAAGGTCTTCCTCCCCTCCTCCTCCCCTCTTCCTCCTCTCTTCCTCCTCCGCTCACCTCATCATCTTCCTCTTCCATCTTCCTCCTCGCTTTCGCCTTTTCTGTCTTCGCCTCTTCCTTTTCTCTCCTTCTGCTTGCCCCTCTTCCTTCTCCTTCCCCCTCTCCTCTTCGTTTCTGCTCACCTCTTCTTCCTCCTTCCTTCTGCTTTCCTCCCTTCTTCCTCCTTCCTTCTCCTTTCCTCCCTTCTTCCTCCTTCCTTCTCCTTTCCTCCCTTCCTCTGTTTTACTTCACCTTCCCTTTTCCTTCTTCATTCTCCGTCCCATCTTCTCCTTCCTTCTCCTTCCCCCCTCTCTTCCTCCTCCTCCTTCCTTCTTTCAACGTCTTCCCTCCCTCATTCTCCTCCTCCTCTTCTCCTCTTCCTACCTTCTCCTCTCCCTCGTCCTCCTTCTTGCCTCCCTTTTTTCCACTATTCCCCTACCTTTTCCTTTACCTTCTTTCTCCTTACCCTTCTTCCCTCACTCTTCTTCCCCTCTCCTCCTTCCTGCTCCTTCTCTCTCTCTCTCTCTCTCTCTCTCTCTCTCTTCTCTCTCTCTCTCCATTTCCTTTCTTTCTGTCATACTTCTCCACATCTCACCACCTGTTCCTTCCTCTCCCTTCCTCCTTAATCCTCTTATCTCCTCCTCCTTACTCCCCCCCCCTTCTTTCCTCCTCCTCTTCCCTTCAAAATCCTTCACTTCCCTCCTCTTTCATCTTCTCTCCTACTACTTTCTCTCCCTCTCTTTCGTCCTCCTAATTCCTTCATTTTCCTCCTCCTCCCAATTCCTTCTCTTCCCTCCTCTTCCCATCTCTTTCCTCCTTCCTCCTACCTCTCTCCCTCCTCTTTCCTCCTACCTCTTACCTCTCTCCCTCCTCTTTCCTCCTACCTCTCTCCCTCCTCCTTCCTCCTACCTCTCTCCCTCCTCCTTCCTCCTACCTCTCCCCCTCTTCTTTCCTCCTCCTTCCTACCTCTCTCCCTCCTCTTTCCTCCTACCTCTCTCCCTCCTACCTCTTTCCCTCCTCTTTTCTCCTCCCCCCTACCTCTTTCCCTCTTTTTTCCTTCTTCCTCCTACCTCTCTCCCTCCTCTTCCTTCCTCCCCCCTACCTCTCTCCCTCCTCTTTCCTCCTTCCTCCTACTTCTCTCCATCATCCTCTGTGGTAAATATGGTGGAGATCGATTTATAAACTGGGTGGGGTCAATGGGTCCTTGTTAGTGGATGGGGGTGGAATTTGGTGGGGAGTGGGGAGGGGGGAGAGTGGAGGGAGGTGGGGAGAGGCGAGAAAGTGGAGAGAGATGGAGACAGAGAGAGAGAGTGTGTGTGGAGGGAGGTGGGGAGAGACGAGAGAGAGGGATGGGGAGAAGTAGAGGAGGGGGAGGATAGAAGGAGATGGGGATGGAATTTGGTAGGGGGTGGGGAGAGGGGAGAGTGGAGGGAGGTGGGGAGAGGCGAGAAAGTGGAGAGAGATGGAGACAGAGAGAGAGAGAGAGAGTGGAGGAAGGTGGGGAGAGGCGACAGAGGGATGGAGAGAAATAGAGGAGGAGACAAGGAGAAGGGGATGGATTTTGGTAGGGGGTGGGGAGAGGGGAGAGTGGAGGGAGGTGGGGAGAGGCGAGAGAGAGAGTGGAGAGAGGTGGGGAGAGGCGAGAGAGAGAGAGAGAGGGAAATGGGGAGAGGCGAGAGAGAGAGTGGGGAGAGGCGAGAGAGAGAGAGAGAGAGAGGGGGGGGGAGAAGAAGTGTGGGACAGATTTATTGGAGGGACGGGAAAAAAAGGAGACAGACAGACAGAGACAGACAGACAGACAGAAGGGAAAGGGAGTGTTGGGCTAATCTGCAAGGTCGAGAAATAGTGCATTAGACTGTAGGAGAAACGCCTTTGCGGGAAACGAAGGGAGGAGTACAGTGTAAGAGGAATGGGAGAAAGGAATATAGAAGAGGTGAAAGATGGAAGAGTGAGGGAATGAGGTAGGTGGAGAGATACAGAGAGTGGAGGAAAGAGGGAATGAGAGAGATGGAAAGTGGATGGATGAGAGAGATGAGGAGAGAATGAAAGAAGTGGAAAGTGGAAGAATGAGAGAGAGATGGAGAGTGGAAGAATGAGGGCAAGGGGGATGGTGAAGAGATGGAAGAATGAAAGAATGAGGAAGGTGGAAGAGGTGGAGGAACTGGAATTTAAAACAGGAAGTTAATGTGTGAGTTGTCAGTAATGTGGGTGTGGGTGTGGATGGGGATGTGGGTGTGGTGTGGATGTGGAATTGTGTGTGTGGGGGGGGGATGAGGATGTGATTCTCTCTCTCTCTCTCTCTCTCTCTCTCTCCCTCTCTCTCTCATTTCCTTTACCGACCGTCATCTCTCTCTGTCTGATCCTTCAACTTTCAGCAATTAGTGAGAGAGAGAGAGAGAGAGAGAGAGAGAGAGAGAGAGAGAGAGAGAGAGAGAGGATAATTTTGGGAGTGGTTTCCGAGGAGTAAAATATTAATCAAAGGGGCACGAAAAATTCTCTCACAATTTTCTCTCTCTTTTTTCTTTCTTTTGAGTCTCCCGCCAAATTACTTTCATCTTTCCATCACTCTCTCTCTTTTTTTATTTCTCTTTTTCCGTTCATTTTTGCATTTTCTCTCCTTTGCTTCGTCACTCGCTCTTCATTTCCCTCTCTTCTTTCCCTTCTCCCTCTTCTTTCCCTTCTTCCTCCCCTTCCTCTTCTCCTCTCTCCCTCGCCTCACGCCCTCCCCTTCCCCCCCTCCTTCGTCTCTCTCCTCCTCTTCTCCCCCTTCTCCCTCCCCCCTCCCATTCTCCCTCCCTCTCCTCTTCTTCCTCCCCTCTCTCCCTCACCCCTCACCCTCCTTTCCTCTCACTCTTTCTCATTTTCTCTGTCTTTTCCTGACCATCTGTCCTCCTCCACGCCTCTCATTCCTTCGTCTTTCACCTCTCTCTCTTTTCTCTCTCCTTTCTCTCCTCTCTAACGCATCTTCCTCCTCCCTCTCATTTTTCCCTCCAAGTTTTTTTTGCCTCTCATCCTTCTCCCTTTTCTCTCTCTCTCCTCCCTCTTTAAACTCCCCTCCTCTCCCCCTTCGTTTCTTCCATATTTCTTTTCTCTCCCTTCCTCTTCCTTCTTCCTCACCCTCTGTCTCCCTCCACATCTCCCACTCATGCATCAGTTTCTTCATCTCTTTCATCTCTCTCCTGCCTTTTCTCTCTCTCTCGCCCTTCTCTTCTCACATCTTCAATCTCCCTCTCCCTATTTTTTTCCCCTCATCCCCCCTTTTTCATTC